>NC_140504.1:36979873-37157373 GCF_964339955.1 Pipistrellus hanaki
ATATTTACAATCTAGGGGCATGTCTTATACTTAGTCAGCATTTTCTCTAGCTTGTTACCATAGTGTCCAGTTATTTTTTTTTAATATATTTTATTGATTTTTTACAGAGAGGAAGGGAGAGGGATAGAGAGTTAGAAACATCGATGAGAGAGAATCATTGATCAGCTGCCTCCTGCACACCCCCACTGGGGATGTGCCCACAACCAAGGTACATGCTCTTGACCAGAATCAAACCCGGGACCCTTCAGTCTACAGGCCAACGCTCTATCCACTGAGCCAAACCTGTTTCAGTTCTTAATAGACACCCAAGGAAAACTGAATGAAATTTCAATAGAATGTTCTATTTTTCAATGATTTGCCATATATTATGATTTTAGAAAATCAACACAAAATTAGAGATGGACATAATGAAAAATTCAGAAAAACCAGTTTCCCTAAGGAAGTTACAAAATGTTTATATTCAAAGCACTGGAAAATTTTGAGCATCAGGTTTTTTACGAAATGGAGAGTAAAATGTTAGCATAAAACTGGATATGGAATAAACAATACTTTTAGTAAGGAGGAAAATAAACAATGTTATTTGCCTATTTTCTCAAAAGACCACTTATTTAGAGGAATAAAACAAGTCTGACAGGTTTAGAAGAGAAAATCTAATTGGAGCTCAGCTTAAATCCAGTTCTATGGACTTAAATCCACAATGGAGTATAGACTCATATCTGTAACATGAACTAAAAATATCTGTTTCTGTGAAATATGAGTTTTAATAAGGCTAAGCAGATTATCATTACTTCCTCAGCTGTGTGATTAGACTTTCAACAGAAACAGGAATCCTATCTAATAAAGAGGGAATATGCTAATTGACCATCATGCCCTCACAAAGATGGTGGCACCCACAGCCAATAGGAGGGAATATGATAATTGGCTGCCATGCTCTCAAAAATTGCAGGGCCCGCAGCCACAAGATGGTGGCGCCCTGTCCCCTCAATCCCGCCATAGTGACAGGTGCATGGCACGGCCAGGCCCACCCCCAGACAGGTCCTGCTGCTTCACATACCTGCCTCCAGAGTCCCCCAGTCCCCTCAGTCCCCCAGCTGCTTAGGGCCAGCCTGAGGTGCAAGCAAGCCTCATATGGTGGCTGCCCAGCCAACACCCAAGGCACAGGCAAGCCTCGGATGGCACCTGCCAGATGCCCAGGACTGCCTGCCATCCGAGGTAACCAGGGCTACCGAGGCTTGCATTGCCAGCAGTGGCAGCAGCAGAGGTGTGATGGGGACATAGCCTTCCCCTGATCACCAGGTCACCTTCCACCCCTGACGGCTCCCAGGCTATGAGATGGGACTGGCTGGGCTGAGGGACCCCTTGTCCAGTGCATGAATTTTCATCAGGCCTCTGGTTATAAATGTTAAAAAGACACAGTTTCCATTTTTGTAGATATAAACTTAGAAACCCAAGAAAAATAAAAATTCAATACAGAAAAAGGAGAGGAGAATCCAAGATGGCTGCTCAGGTAGGCACCTAGCCGCAGCCGCACCCAACAATTTCAATAAAATACAACTAAAATATAAAATGGACATTACCCAGAACTACAGGAAAGTCGACTGACTGGAAATTCTACAACGAGAAGCAAGGAGAAAACCAGAAGGAAGCGTGGAGGAGCTGTAAAAGCCCAAGGTACGGAGACGCGGCACGCAGAGAGGACGGAGCCAGAGAGGAGGGAGGCCGAGTGCCTGGCTGGCGTTCCCTAGCGGGAAGGAGATAAAACTCCGACTGTGCTGGGCCCCCAACTGCTCTGAACCCCCGTTCTAGGCCAGACCCCGGGGACCCAGGCTCATCCAGAGGGAGATGGGCTGTAAGGCGGAACCCGGGGAAGCGGTGAAAGGAGGTCCCAGAGGCGCGCACACTGCGCGCAGAGAAGGGACGGCCGGCTATGCCATAGGACTGCCCTGGCGGGAAGGAGACAGACTCCAGACTGCTCTGAACGCCACCTCCAACTCCACTTCCAACTGAACTGAACCCCAGTTTCGGGCCCATTGCAGGAGAGCCTACACTGTTTGGTAGCTGGCGAAAATTGAGGGCACCTTTCTCTCAGAGGTGCTTGCAACAAGTACTGAAGGACCCTGAGTCTCAGGAGTCGCATAGGGCAGGGCTGACGGAAGCCAAGGCTGTAGGCTCCACCCTGAAACCCCCTCCCCATCAGGAAAGCTGCCTGCGAAAATGCCTAAACCAAATAGATCACAAACAAAAGAAATGGAGGACAAAAAGCGACTGGATATAGAGTTCAAAACCACACTTATAAGGCTTTTCAAGAGTCTCCTAGAAAAGGCCGATAAAATAAATGAGACCTATGAGGATATGAAAAGGGATCAACAAGAAATGATAAGGGATCAACAAGAAATAAAGAATATATTGTCTGAAATAAATAATATTATACAGAGTCCTAAAAACAGAATAGAAGATCGCAAGAATCAAGTCAAAGATTTGGAACATAAAGAGCCAGAAGACACTCCTCTGCAGAAGCTAGAAGGCAAGAGAATCCAGAAAATCGAAGATAATGTAAGAAACCTCTGGGACAACTTCAAACGATCCAACATCAGAATCATGGGGGTCCCAGAAGATGAGAGAGAGCAAGATATCGAAAACATACTGAAAGAAATAGTGACAGAAAACTTCCCCCACCTGGGGAAAGAATTGGACTTACAAGTCCAGGAAGCACACAGAACTCCAAATAAGAGGAATCCAAAGAGGAACACACCAAGACAAATCATAATTAAGATTCCAAGAGCAAAGGACAAAGAGAGAATATTAAAAGCAGCAAGAGCTAAGCAGGTGGTTACCTATAAAGGAGCACCTATACGATTGTCAGCTGATTTCTCAACAGAAACCATGCAGGCCAGACGGGAATGGCAAGAAATATTCAAGGTGATGAATAGCAAGAACCTATAGCCAAAAATACTCTACCCAGCAAAGCTATCACTCAGAATCGAAGGCCAGATAAAGAGCTTCACTAATAAAAAAAAAAAGCTAAAGGAATTCATCACCACCAAACCAGAATTATATGAATTGCTGAAGGGGGTTCTTTCAGAAGAGAAAGTAAATAAAGATAAAAATTATGAACAACAAATACGTAACTATCAACAAGTGAATCTAAAAACCAAGGAAATTTAAAAAAAAAATCTGATGAACAATATTAACTGTTGAATATAATAGAATCAGAGGTATGGAAGGGGAGTGAACTAATGATTCTTGGGGAAAAGGGGAGAGGGGAATGTGGGAAGAGACTGAACATAAACTGTGCACCTATGGATGAGGACAATGGGGGGTGGGGAAAGGGCAGAGGGTGGGGTGGGAAGGGGGGTAAAGGAACACTTGTAATAATATGAACAATTAAAAAAAAAAAAGAAAAAAAAATTCAATACAATATATATTGAATATAGAAAAATCAATAGCATACCTGAAAAATATGTTTTAAAGGTGTCCTATTTTCAAAAGAAGCAAAAAGATACTTGGTAAATGTACAGCCATAATATATTCATGATTAGGAAAATCAAACACTATGAAAACACTAAATTTTGCCATATAATATATACATTTAATGTTTTTACAATAAATATCCTAAACAAATTGGAGAATGACTTCCTGAAATACACTGGAAGAATAAACAAGCAAAATGCAAGGAAACATTTGAAAATAGCTAAGATACCTTACCATTTTTTAAAAACGTATACAATAATAAAAAGGTAGTGCTGGAATAATCCTATCTGATAAAAGAGAAACATACAAATTGACTGTGCCTCCACCACACCCACCAGCTATGCCCACAAGCCACGCCCACCAGCCAATCAAAGGCTAATATGCAGATCAACCCAACCAAGATGGCAGTTAATTTGCATATTCAGGCAGAGAGCAAAGTCTGAAGACAGCGTAGAAAGAAGCCTAGCCCTACAGAAGAGAGCAAAGCTGCAGAGAAGCAAGTGGGGCTTCTGAGACTAGGAAAGCAGGCGGGAGAGAAGGGAGGGAAACAGGAGGGGCCAGCAGAGAAGGGACGGAAGCAGGTGGTGCCAGCAGAGAAGGGAGGAAAGCAGGTGTGGGGAGAAGGGAGGGAAGCAGGCGGGGCTGAATCTTCCTGCAATGGGCCTCTAGTAATTAAACATTAGGATAGAATACCTGAGGTATTGTATATTTAAAATACATATTTATACATATATATATACATATATGCATATATCTTAATTTTTAGTCCATTTAGTTTTTATTATATATAAAAATTTAATATATGAAAAGTAATGTATAACAACTAGTTAGTGAGACAAGAAAGGATTATTCAGCAAATAGGAATGGAAAATGAAGTAAGGATTTGAAAAATTGCCAATTAAGATGGCCAGTTCATACTACATGAACAAATAGAGCGTGTGTGCTGTGAGAAGAACTAAAAAAGAAAAAGCTGCTGTTGGAACTCTGAAATTCTGCAATGGGGAGGTTCTAAATATTATCTATTTTTCCAAAGAGTGTCCATTGGATTTTAAATCCCAATGGTTTTTGCAATGTATGCATCTTTGTCACCCTCACAACTAACACTGAGCTTTTCACACTATAAATGTGCAATGCACTTTTTTGAAAAATAGTTGATAGATTTATTTATTCACCTACTCCTTCAAATAGTAGAGAGCAGACAGGCAGCTATGGTTGGCAGGGGAACATGAAGGTAGATGGAGAGATTCAGAAAAAAGAGTGCATTTTGATCTACCTTTTTATACACATGGTTATACCTGTTTTGCTTGATCCACACTTTTCTTTAAAGATAAAAGCAATAGCAACAATTAATGTCTAAAAACATTGTGCCTTTAGCTTTTGGATCATACCCTGTTTTTTATTAATGGAGCAGTGGGATAATCAGGCTTTAAATAATAGAAGCCTGGAGAACAGAGTCCTTGATGACTTTCTTCATGCCATAATTCAAGCACACTAGTGTGAACTTCCTTTTCCCAGTGTGATTATTTGATGATGGAAAATTTGTAACCAAGGTCTGTATACTGAAGAATTTGTTTCATTTCAAGAAGAAAGTAAGATTTATTTGAGAACAGCAAGATGATCATCACAATAATCTTTCAAAAGTTAAGAGATAATCTTGTGAATGAAATACTGTCCAGCAACCGTGTCTTCTAAAATAAGGGTCTTGCTCTTGATCTCACTTTTCTATCATGGAAACTCTAAAATTATGATAAAATAGAAGGTATTACTTGAGTTCAGAAAAAAATTGAAGGTATTTTATTTAAATGTTGCTCTTTCCTCCAGTATGCTGTTTGTTGTTGATTTTTTTTTTACATGATGTAATTTTGTGGTATTTTGGTAGAATTTTGTATCTAAAAGAAATCTTAATGTAATTTGTAATATTGACCTGAAAGTTCAGAGGCAACATTAGCAAATAACAAGCAATGTCTGAGTGAAATTTTATTATTTATGACAAAGTTATCTCTATCATATCATGACATGTTAGTCAATTGTGCTAAAAATGCACTCTCCAGTGCTTTACAGATTGTGTTTATTTTTTCATGCCAATTTTCTGTTCTTTTAGAAACCTTACATCTATATAACTATGATTTTTCTTCTATTCACATTCCTTTCTTCCTATTTCTAGATGATTTCCAGTCCCTTCCAGTTTCATGAATCTATGATTGTTCAATAAAATTAAATACTTATAGATGCTTTAAATTTTCAGAAGCATTTATGAAAAAAAGAAATAACTGCATGTACTACCCATCTTGTAGAGGGTACTTCTGCAGGTGCCTGTCCAATACTGTTCTTTTATGAATCACCTACTGGGATACTCTGAAATTATGCCAGAGTTTCAACAAACTTAGATTATTACATCTGAAGATCCTTTCAAGCTTTTATTAGTAGTATGGCTGCTGAAACTTATATTTCTTCCCCCTTAAAATAGTGGTGGACTGATCAAATAAGATAATATAATTCTGTGGTGTGTTTTTGTTTTTGTTTTCTTTTTATTTTTATTTTTTGAAATGTGCTAAAGAGCATTTTCCCAAATTGTATTTAAAAAGTTATACCAAGAACTCATGGTCACAGACAACAGTGTGGTGATTGCAGGGAGAGGAGAGAAGTGAAGATAAAGGAGGGTATAAATGGTGATAGAGAAAAATGGGGGAATAAATGGTGATAGAGAAAAATAAATAGTTATGAAAATTATAAAAGAATAAATAAGTTTTTTAAAATAAATATTGATGGTTTGTTAAACAAAATAAAGTTGGTTTGTTTCTAAAGGAATTTATCTTCTGTAACAAAAAGAATGAGAAAAAGAATGATTTATAGGGATAGATTTATTTTTCTGTGTAAAAATGTCATGAGTATTTTTTAAAAGAAAATCTAAAATCAAGAGGTAGCACTATGAAGTAGGTAGGTAGGCCTAGCATCCCTTTCATACACATCCCACCCCCCCCCACTAAATTATAACAAATCTCTTTGTCCATATTATGTCTCTGCAAAATGGGAATAAATTCAGCCACTTGGCATTAAATTCCTTCAAAGATGGCATTAGTGATCATTCTAAAGAATTCCCAGAACCAATCAAGATACATGAGCTAATACATACCGTGACATTATATTGGTTATGATTTATCATTCTCATAGATGGGACATCAAATGATCTTGGATCGAGGATACTTAGGATGGTATTAGACACTGAAAGACAATGTGAACATAGTGACAAGGTCCTTTTCACAGTAATATAGGATCCATGTAAGTCCTGGCCATCCATGTGGGCAATATCTCCAGAGCTTTAATATCTCTAGAGCAAAAGTGTTCATGTTTTGTACTTTTTCATAGGGGAAATATAATATATATGATATATACATTCATTCATCCAACTATGATTTTAACAGATAGAGAGCATCAGCTAAGGCCACTAAGATGTTGAGAGGCCAGAATTTATATCAATATAAGATAGTTTATAATACCAATGCTACTCCATAAAGACATTTCTTGAGAATACAGTGAAACTGACCAGTTAAAACAACATGTCTATGTTCATCCTTCCCACCCCAAAATATCTAGGTACCAGGTACTAGGATATAACCGTAGCAATGGGATACCTCAATTTCATAAAGTTGTGTAATGAGGACCTTTGAAGTCTTTCATCATAATTCAAAACAGTGAGAAAGAATGGGCCTAGCATCTAATGAACAGCTACATTAAACAAGCACTATGAAGCATATTTTGTTATCACAAATTCCCTGAATGCTTCAAGTATTCCTCACAAGCAGTTTGTTTAATCCCATTTCACAGGTGAGAAAGAAATTGTCTCTGTGACTTTCTTATGCTGATACAGCCAGGATGTGTATGGGACTTGTTCTTTTGGTTATGTTTGGTGTATTCTAGGAGCTGTAGAGGAATGCAGGGATATATAAAACATTTGCCTTTCATCAAATTATTTGCAAGTCAGTGAGGTGTATATAGATACACATACAAATGTAAACACACACTAGGATAAAAAGAGAAAGAGCCCGGCCGGCTTAGCTCAGTGGTTGAATGATGACCTATGAATCAGAAGGTCACAGTTCGATTCCTGGTCAGGGCACATGCCTGGGTTGTGGGCTTGATCCCCAATAGGGGGTGTGAGGAGGCAGCTGGTCAATGATTATCTCTCATCATAGATGTTTCTATCTCTCCCTCTCCCTTCCTCTCTGAAATCAATAAAAATATTTTCTTTAAAAAAAAAAAAAGAGAAAGAATGAGAAACACAAATTTCAGAATGGTGGTTACTCTTTTCCAAAGAAAGGGAGGGATTAAAGAAGGACACTTCTACTTCTTAAGTAAAGTGAAGGGTACATTGATTCTTGTTTTGTTATTCTTAATTATATATATTATATTTATGTGTACAAAACAATGTAGTATATATTTTTGTTTTGTATGTATAAAATAAGGGACTTCGTGTTATAAAAATGCTATTATAAATACCTAAGCTGTATGTGATTTACACCAGACCTGCTAGTGGGAAAGTTCAAAAATATAATTTACATATCAATTAGCTGTTATGTGATTTGGAAGAAAATAGTTGGGCTTGGTCTCAGAATAAGCCATTTGATAATCGGTGAAACTACAAAATGCTTACAGGCAATTAAGCACTCCATCCTCATACTACATTTGTGACAGCTGTTAATACCATAAGATAAGAATATTTTAAAATGACTAATATTGTGATATAATAACTTCCTTCTTCATAATTGAAGATATTCACCAGCCATGCTGTGAATCCACACATTCCCTATAGCAAATATGACAGGGCCTTAAGCATAATGGACACACAAATGAGGGCTGCATTTAACATAACGAACACTAATGGATACTTACCATGTAGGTGCTTTTCATACATTATTTTTTATCCTCACATCCACTCTGGAAGGTAAGTGAGCTTTTCCCACTGTCATTGTCAAGAATCTGTGGCTCCAAGAGATTCAATATTTTGGCCCAAGGAAAAGGGTAATATATAGCAAAAAGAGTATTTGAGCAAAGGTCTGTTCCACCAGACAATTATCTAATGGCAGGTAACAATAATCCTCACAACCATCTTGTAAGGTATGTCCTGTCGTCATCCTAAATTGACCAATAAGGAAACTGAGGCATGAAGAGGTTGTCACATGTCCATAAGCACACACTTCACTTGGACTTGAGGAGACTTAAGTGTGAGGGAGATTGGACCAGTTCTCATGTCCGCACATCTGGGTTTGTGCCAACCACGATGGTAGAAGAGAAAGACACCATGTCATGTGCAAACCTTTCTATGGAAAACCAGGGCAGAACCCTCACCCTTTGTACTCTCTAGATTTGAGTGGCCTGAGACTGGAAAATATATACCCTGCCGTTTGGCCTCTTGAGAGTGGACAAAAATCTCTTATGTAGCCCAGAAGACCAAAATCCACAGCAATATGCACTTAACTCTTGAGTTCAGTGCCCCATGAAAGCGTAGTAAGTGAAGAATTTCCCAAAAGCCATCTCTATTTCTCCTTCTCACAACCAAGCTTTTAACATCAAAGTTTATTGTCAAAGGCATCCTTAATAGAAATATTGCTGTATATATTTTCACTAGAGAGAAGAATGTCAGGGAAATGTGTCATGATAGGTGTTTACCATACGTTTGACATGCATTGTTAGATCGTTCTGCTCTCCTTCCATAATTTTTCTATGCAATTTATTTATGTGCATATTTAAATGGTGTGCCACTTAATTGAAATTATAGTGTGTTCTAGCCAGATTTGACACTGACTGGCAGTTGCTGTTAAGGAATACTTGGAACCTATGTATAAATGGGTCATTTTCCAAATAGTACAGATTTAACCATGTTATTCAGCAGAATATTTCAGGAAATCAAATAGTTGATAGTGTCAATACAAGTATTTCATTCCATGTAGGATTATGTGTTGGTCACCTTTATAGCCCATAACCCCAGAACCATATATGGCATCACAGATAGTGGGACCACTAGCTTCTTCTCACGTTTACTGCCTACAAATCCAAGGGCCTTGAAAATAACTCCTTTTAAAAAATATGTTGTTAATTCATTTGAGAGAGAAGAAAGGGAAGGGAGAGAGAGAGAAAAAAACACTGACCAAGCCCACAACCAGGGCAATTATTCTGACCAGAAGTCAAACCAGTGACCTTTTGGTGCACGGGACTATGCTCAACTGAGTTATACTGGCCAGGACAAAAATAACTTTTAAAAAATTATTCAATCCTTGGAATAGTTCTTTTTAAAAGTGGGTATTTGTATTTTATACAAACAAAACAGTATCTGATTCAGTTTTTAGTCATTTTCATCCAAATATTTACTAGAGGCCCAGGGCATGATTGAAATCGAGCAAGGAGGTGCCTCGCCTCCGCAGAGCACAGAGCAAGGAGGCACCCTGAGGGGGAGGGAGGAGACGGGGAGGGTGGGACCCATGCCTGACTTGCAGCCTTCCCCAGCCCCACTGCCTGTGTCTGCTCCAGGGCCTCAAGAGCTGCTGCACTGGCTCAGGCAGGCCCTCTGCCTCTCTCCGTCTCCGCTCTGAGCCTCCCCTGCATGCACAACCTCCTCCTGGTCATGGTCTGGTCTGGTCATGACCGGTTAAGAAATCCTGCCCTAATTTGCATATCACCTCTTTATATGTAGATTATAAAAGTACAGCCTGTGGCAAAGGAAACAAATCCAGACTATTACAGATAGAAGAGTCTTGGTAGGGTAATAGCCCAAACAATTCAAGGAACCAACAAAAACACCAAATAGGCAATATATATATATATATATATATATATATATATATGCCTATTTATATATTATTTTAGAAAGGCTCACATTTTATAGAGAGTAGCAAATACTTTATCTTCCTTTTGCTTCCCTTGTGTCCTCTACTCTGCATATCTCCTCTAGATCTCAACCACTCTGCGCCTCCATTTCATCATCTGGAAGATAGGATAATAATAATAATAATACCCTTCTCTTTGGGTTGTTGGGTAGATTAAATGAGGTAGGAGAGTTGAAATGTACAAATCAGATACTTGACATGTGATAAGTGCTATATTTTAGCTAACATAATTTTTATAATTATTGTTCCATCATTATTATTCCATGATTGTTATATACCATAACTTATCTTAAAATAGCATCTAAGAAATAAATTTAAAGATCATGTGGGGGAGTCTTCAGAGAGGAGTGGAGGGATCAAGAAAAAAATAAGAGAGAACTTATGGACATGGACAACAGTGTGGTGACTGTGGGGGTGGAGTGGAAGTGGAAGGAGGGCATAAAGGGGATAAAAGATAATGGGAAAAATAAAATAAAATATCATTTGAAGTACATTTATGAATATAAAAATTTATAAATATAATTGAATGAGATTAGTATATAACCAAAGGTCGCTTTGGGAATAATAGTGTTGAAAATGATTAAATGAAGCCACTATTAAAAAAGTTTCCATAGCCAGTGTGGCTCGATTGGTTGGAGCATTGTCCTTTGCACTGAGGAGTCATGGGTTTGATACCCAGTCAAGACACATGCCCAGGTTGCAGGTTTGATATCCTGACAGGGCTAGTGTGGGAGGCAACCAATTGATGTTTCTCTCTCACAATGACGTTTCTCTCTCTCTCTCTCTCTCTCTCTCTCTCTCCTTCTCCCTTCCTCTCCCTCTCTAAAAATCCCTTTTAAAAAGAAGAAAGGCTTTTACTTTTCCACAGACTACCTTACATGGTGTCCTGATGTGTTCAGAAAAGAATCATCAACCCCATATCAAATGTACCGATAATGCAAAGAACTTTATTTTTTCCCCTGTCACTTTTGCTTGGCAATTCAAAATCAACTAAATAGACAACTAATCAGACTTAGAACTATTTGTGATGCAAAAGAGGAAAGGAACTAACATTTGTTGGATACCTCCTAAGTGCCAGAAAGGTTACCAAGTGCTTTATATGTGGTCATTATTTCATTTGATTCCCATAACTATCCCCTGTGATAGAGAATATCCCTATTTTATAAGTGAGTACATTATTTCCCAGAGGCTCCTTCATCTGATATGATTAAGTCAGCTGAGAAGTGGTGGGTCAGAGTCTAGAACCTGGGTTTATCTATCTCTTACGCCTGTTCTCTGTATACTGTACAATATTATGTTTATTTTGAGCAACTACTTTTGACTCATTCTTCTTTTATAGTGCCAATCCTCCAAATTATCTGAGAACCACCTTTAGATATGACTTTATGACCTTATGGGAAATGCTAACAAAATTTTTTATTTCCTGAATCTAATTAAAAAGATATTTCTGTTTAATATGTGGGGATTCTGGCAACATTTTTACAGAGAAAGGGCTCCTAGGTAGCAGCTGTTGAAAAAATCTCCATAAACATTTCATTTGATATTCTCATATTTTACATTAGTGCAAGTGTTTTTGCACACCCCAGGGAAGTGAAATGTACTATAAAAGATGCAGTGAGCTGCCAGTCAATGCCCTGCGGGGGCAGCTCTGAAATGGAGTCCTGCAAATGTTGTTTGTTTCTTTTCAGCCTAAACTGCGTGAAATTTTGAACCACATCGGAGGGTGGATGAAGGGGTACGGGAAGCTAATACAGAGCTCTGCACCCCTATGGATGCTGAATAAATACTTGTGGCCTGAATGACAGACTACTTATTGCCAAAGTCTAAAACTTTTTGTTTTGAGATGTTGGTTTTCTGTGGCTCCTGTGGTTTTTCAAACAATTACTCCAATTACCATCATCATCCTTAAGAGAAAGCCAGACGCTACTCCTGAGCGGCTCTCCCTGTGGCCTGTGAGAGAGAGGCTTCCTGGGAGGTGCTCCCATCTGCATTCTGCTTGGGTTTACCTTCCGGACACGAGAAGGATGGTTAGCCTCAGGAAGTGGAAGGAACTGGACTGACTGGGGAAACATCTGGTTTCACGGGAAAAGTTGGTCTTTTACGGGCCTGAGTTTTGCTCACAGCTCTTCTGCTCTCTAACTGTGTGGCTTGGGCAAGATTTTGTTGCTTCTCAGACACTCCACTTCCTCATCTTTACTACAGGGAAATAATGAGAGGATTAAATGAGACAGTGTAAGGCATAGCACTTACTAAATGGTAGCTATTGTTATTTTCATTACTGATGAGGCAGTAACCACAAAAGCATTATGTACTGAATATATACTCTTAGAAGTCTGAGAGATTTTATATCATTTGTTGCCACTTAAGTAGACTTTTTTTTTTTAACTTTAGATCTCATAGATCAATCCAATAGTGTTCACTTTTCACTTAGTGGCTGCACATACCATTTGAATGGAAACTAATACCTTCTCCAGCATTTCTTCTTCAGCTGTCTTATTCTCCAAGAGCCTGTACTGCACATTGCCTCAGATTATCTCATTGATTACTTAAATCCTGTTGTCTAAATAAGAGATTGTAAAATCCTAGAATCTATCTTCTATGTCTAGAGCCAGTTAGCCCCAAGGGGGATAATGATGATGATGATGATGATGATGATTATTATTATTATTATTATTATTCTCCAAAGAGCTGTACTACCTGGAATTAATGTTGACACTCTCCATTTTCAGAAACTAGACAGCATGAAATACTCCTCTTGGGCTATCCTTTTCCATATAGTGGCAGGTGTTTTAATGTGCAAAGCACAAAACTGGTCTTGAACAGTGGAATGTGCTTTAGAGTTGTAGTGGATGGTTCATTCTTAGAGGGAGAATGGGCTTTTCTGTTTACTGTGTTTCAATTTTTAAAAAGTTAAAATTAAAGTTTTGTTGTCATGAATTAAAACACCACATAATGAAACTGAAGTAAGTAAATTAATTTCTGTAGATTCTATGAGACAATAACACAGAAAAAAAAAAAAAAAAAAAGAAAGAAAAAAAACGACCAACACTTCAAGTATGGAAACTCGAAATTTCCATCACTCATTCCAATTTTTTTTTTTTTCAGAGAGCCCCAAACTCCTATTGGACCTTGAAGGGGAGACATAATCCAGAATGTAGGACATAACACATGCACCATCAAGGGAAAGAGAGCCAACGGGGTAGAAAACAGGTTCTGTCACATACATTCTGTATGGCTTTAGGCAGGTTATGTAATCCCTTTTAATATGATTATCTATAAAATAAGATTAATAATAACACATTTTGGCCTGGTTGTTTCTAAGAAAAAAGAAAGAAAAAGTAGCTTCTAGAAAAGCTCCTAAATAGTGTCAGGCACCACCACCTTAAAATAGGAATAATAGGACCTATCATCCCAAAGGTTAGCTGTAAGGATTAAGTGGGTTAATGCATATAAATCACTTAAAACAATGCTCTATCCAAAATATGAAAAACACTAAGTGTTTCAGATACCTTATCTCATTTATTTCCCCTAACAAGTGAAAGAGATAGCTACTATTATTATATCTTCTATACATGAGGGAATTAATCATCAAGAGTTTAATCTTGGAGTTATAAAATTATTAAGTAGTAGAATTGTTATTCAAAACTAGCTGTAATTCAGAACTCAGACTTTTAATCACCTTTCTTGAAAAACACATATGGCCAAAACTGGTTTGGCTCAGTGGATAGAGCGTCGGCCTGTGGACTGAAAGGTCCTGGGTTCAATTCCGGTCAAGGGCATGTGCCGTGGTTGCGGGCACCTCTCCAGTGGGGGGTATGCAGGAGGCAGCTGATCGATGTTTCTAATTCTCTATCCCTCTTCCTTCCTCTTTGTAAAAAAAAAACAATAAAATATATTTTTTTAAAAACACAAAAACATATGGTCACGCACACACACACACAGCCTGAGCATGGTCACATTGATATGACCTTAAGCATGTAGAAAATAAAGACTAGAAGATGGGGTAGGGAAGGTGAGATGTAATAGATATTGAAACTGATAAGGTATAATAGGGCCAAATATTTAACTTTATAAAGATTTCCATTAATTTTTGTTTTATATACATTGAGTCTTTGTTTCTGTTTCATCGCTAGTGCTTCATCTATCATTGTAAACATTACCAAATTGTGCTTTTTCAGGTGTTGAAAATTATCATGAATACATGAAAGCTGGCCCAATTATTGTGCAGTTCAGAAAGATTTAGCTAAATGTAGATTATTGTGCATTTGGAATATTCATGTCAACACCTGGTTGTGTGAAGGCCAGAAAATTACAATTACAGAAAGTGAATTATGAAATTCAGACCAGTACACCTAGTAGGCAGTTAATAAATGTTTTTAAAAATAAATGCATGAAAAATTATGGGACAGTCTTTTATTTAAATGCTATAGGCCTTAATACAATGGTGATCTGCATAGAATAAACCAAAACCATTTTGAAAATAAAACAGCATTTTTAAGGGCTTATGCTTATCTATGCAAATTAAATGATTCTCCAAACATATTTTCAGTAATAGCTTTTATTAAAAAGTCACCACTCCTGCTATTTTCCCCTACTATTGCTTTCATGCAAGCAGTACAAAAACATCTTTTCACATTCTTCCCATCTGATGTGATGTGTCAACACTGATCTAAGGACTTTCTCCTGTTAAGTATGTTATGTATTTATTTGCAATGCCTCTCTCTTACAGTATGCAAAGTCACCCAAAATAGAGGACCTGGCAGTATTATACTTTGGCCCATTTGGTTTAGAGCATTTTCTTACAGTATCAGTCATCACATTTATGCTCTGAGCACCATGGATGCATATTTTTGGACTTTTTTCTAGATGTGTTATAAGACAATGGTATCAACCATCTTTCTCTAGCAATCTATTGGCACACTTAGTACACTTTTCTCCACTATCATGAATGCTTTGGTAATAGACTTTAGTCAATTATATAAATGAGCTTTCATTATCACATTTATAATTTGATTCATTAAAGGTTAAAGGCATGGACATGCATTTTTAGAATGGCAGCTCTGCTCATGAAATGGAGGGTGGATTAAAGAGGAGACATATTCGCAGCCAAGAGATGGGCTAGAAGGTTATTGGGAGAGACAATGAAGGGTTAAACTTTGGGATATGAATTAGAAAAAATTCAATATTTGAGAAGTAAAATTGATTTAAAAATTAGACAATTATTTGTGATCAGAATTGATGAATCAGAAGAGATCACTGATGGCTTCTGGCTTTGGAGACCAGCATAAGGGATGGTGAAGCTGGTGAAGACCAAGGAGCATTCTTACTTTGGTTCACGGTGAGGCAGATAACGAACTTGATTTTAAGCATGGCAAAGCTGAGGTAGTAAATGTTCAGTGGACAGTTAAACACTAAATGTCCAGTGGACAGTTAGAACTCAAGAGAGAGATTAGGGCTGGCTTTGAATCTGGTAACCAAATTGATAAGACATGGGAGTGATGCTTTAGAAGAATAATGTTTAACAATGATATTCTAGACTGGTTGTGGGATGAAGAAATATAAGGAAAACTCTCCTTTTTTCTTTTCCTCCACCATATTTACCATATGCAGGCTCTTCAGGATCATTGCCTGAGAAATAATGTCATTTATACCAAGAGAGTCCGTTTTGAATAATATAAAGCTTAGAACCAGTCAGAATTGGGTCCCTAGTAGCTCTGAGTTTCACTCACCAGGTAGCCTTGAGATATTCAGTTAGCCTCTCTAAATCCAAGTTTTCTATCTGTAAAATGACAATGATAATTCTGACTTCATAAGATAATCCTGAGAACTAAATTTATGTAAAGTACTTATTACAGTGCTTCAAACTAGCAAATGTTCATTCAGTAAATGGCTATTTTACCACAAGTGGGTTAGATTATAGACCAAATAGGCATTTGTGTACTGTTCTAAAAAAATGTACTATGCTTCTATAGGAAATGTCCATGTTCTGAGCAAATTGGCTTTGATACTATGGTCTTCATTATATAAATATTTAAATTCTTACTTTAAAAACTCAATTTACTTTTCAAAGAAATAGGTGATTTTTCCAATTGCCAATTATTTTATATAGCTCTTCAGCCACCATCTTAATTTCATAACTAATATAAATTCCACCCTGAATTGAGAGTTCCTTAGAAGTAAGAACCATGTCTTATTGAATAATCATTTATTGAGCGTCTATCTGCCAAAAACTGGACATAAAATTATACTGATATGTACAATATAGTTCCTCCTCTCATGGGGCTTAAATTCTACCTGGGGAAAATGCAAATATATCCCAAAATAATGTGTGTTATAATAAAGATGTGTACCAAGAACTATGGAACAATCTGGCCAGTGTGGCTAAGTGGTTGAGTGTTGACCTATGAACTGAGAGGTCATAGTCCAATTCCTTGTCAGTCCACATGCCCAGTTTTGGGGCTTGACTTCATTGGGGTGTGCAAGAGGCAGCCAATCAATGATTTTCTGTCATCATTGATGTTTCTCTCTCCCTCTCTCTTCCTCTCGAAAATGAATAAAATATATGCAGCATAGTGGAAGAAGAAATTCATATCATCTGAATTGACAAGAAAATCTTAGTAAAGAGGGTGATGTTTAAACTAGACAAATTGTGCATCAAAGTCAATAATGAATGAAAAAGACATTAGGGAAGAGGGAGGTATAATATTTATAAGTAGACAAAGATTTATTTGGACTTTGAATACAGAAGATGATGATAAAAGGTGGAACAGCTTGACATGTATCTAGGCATGTATGCAATGGTAAAATATCTTATTAATAAATAGTAAGCTGATTGATGGGAAATAAGATCAGAGAGTGCTACCCCAGATCTAGCCTCTGCAGATCCTTGGGAACTAAGTAAGAAGGTCCTGAATTTGGAAGTTCCAAGGATTTAATGCAGTAAGCAAAAAATGAGGAATTATACACTTTGAAACAAAGGTACCCTATGTAACATGATAAAAGAAGTGTTGGAGGAAGGTTTTTCCATCAGGGATGTTGTAGGTAAAGATGGCATATTGGGTCATCTTGAAAATGATTTCAATAAAGTGTGTGTGTGTGTGTGTGTGTGTGTGTGAGAGAGAGAGAGAGAGAGAGAGAGAGAGAGAGAGCTGTTGTAGGTCTAGGGCTGGTACAGCTTTGGAGAGAAAATATAAAGATGTAAAAGTGACATTTTGTGAATATCACCTGGGGTATTTGAACAATAATATTGCTAATAAATATAGCAAAGGTGACATGGAAGATTATGAATTGTTGGGCAACTTCAAGCATACCAACATTTATATCATGGGCTAGCTGGAAGGAGAAGAGAGAGAGGAAAAAATTGAAAACTTTTTTGAAAAAATAATGACAGAAAACTTCCATAACTTGATGAAGGAAATAGACAAGTTTCAGGAAGCACAGAGAGTCCCAGAACAAGATGAATCCAGAGGCCCACACAAAGACACATCCTATTTAAAATGCAAAAGGTTAAAGACAAAGAAGGAATCTTAAAAGCAGTAAGAGAAAAGCAGTTGGTTACCTACAAGGAAGTTTCCCATAAGACTGTCTGCTTGAAACTTTGTAGGCCAGAAGGGAGGGCAAGAAATATTTTAAGTGATGAAAAACAAGGACCTGCAACCAAGATTATTCTACCCAGAAAAGCTATCCTTAGAATCAAAGGACAGATAAAGAACTTCCCAAATAAGAAAAAGATAAATTAGTTCATCATCACCAAACCAATATTATGTGAAATATTAAAGGGTCTTCTTTGAGAAGAAGAAAAAAGATTAAAAGTATGAACAATAAAATGACAACAAATACATATCTATCAATAATTAAATTTAAAAAACAAAATAAATGAACAAGCAGAACAAAAACAGACTTATAGATACAGATATCATTTTGACTGTTGCCAGATTGTAAGGGGGGGGGGGGGTAGGAGAATGGGTGAAAAAGGTAAAGAGATTAAGAAATACAAATTGCTTATTACAGAATAGTCGTTGATGTACAGTATAGGGAATATAGTCAATAATCTAATAACTATATATGGTGTCAGATGGGAGCAAAATTTACCAGGATGATCATTTAGTAAATTATGTAATGTTTAGTTACTGGGGTATACATCTGAAACTAATGTAATAATATAATATCAACTGTAAACTGAAAAATTAAAAAATAATTTAAATTTTAAAAAATGAATACATTGATTAACTTTACCATTTACACAACCAATGGACACAGGACACTGATGGGGGGGGGGGGGGGATGAGGGAATGTGACAGGGGGTAAGGGAGCCTGGAGGAAGGTCAATGGGAGGGAAAAGGAGATATATGTACCACTATATGTAATACTTTAAACAATAAAATTAAATTTTAAAAAAACTTTACCATTTACTTTGTCTACATTCTGAAATATGCCTATTTTTATATGACAGAGCTTTTTAGGCAGCAGTTACTACTTGTCAAGACATTCCTATGAAAGTCTGATATCCTACATTGAAATAATTTTCTTAAAGAAATCTTTATTGTTGAATGTATTACATATGTCCCATTTTTGGACATAAACTTTAAACTCCATTAAAAAAAAAGAAGAAGAAGAAGAAGGAGAAGCACAAAGTTGACATTTAATAATATATTATTATCTGCTCAAATAACTGAGTCTATAATTATCAGAAAACTAGCCTAAGTCCTAGATGGAGTTGTCAGTAAACAAGAATGGAATCCACTTTCTTTGTTGCTGATAACCTTCTAATATTGATAGAGGGGGAAAAGTTCTAAACAAGGCCATGTCATTCTAGACAGTAAAACTATGATTCTGTTTATCTTGTGATATTCAGTAGAACAAATTTTATGGATCTAAGAGATCAAGAAAAATAGTGAGAAATCATGTTTCCTGTCTATTAAGGTGTATTTTTTTTTCACTTTAAAAATGTGATCTTAAAAGAAGGGTGATTAGGAGGTGGTGGGGGGAATAAGAGAGAAAATTAAAAAAAAAAAAAAAAAAGAGAGAGAGAGAGAGAGAGAGAGAGAGAAAATTAGTTCAATCATTCATAGCAACATATTTACTTCTCCTGAAAAAAAAAAAAAAAAAAAAAAAAAGACTTTCATTGCAAAGGGATTAAAAAATAAAATGTTTGAATATCCTTCCTTGACTAGATTCCTGGCTTTAATGTGAGAATAAAATATGCTTTTACAAAATAAAATTTTTGATTTGGGGGTAGAATATGAAGCCCTTCAACATATCCTAAAGAATGAATGTGACCCTCACATACTAGGACTTGCTTGAGCACTTTTAGAAAGAGCAAGGGAGTTTGTGCAGTAAGGGAGTTTAAAATGTTGGAGAGAAACCAAGATGGCAGCAAAAATAAACACCTTGCACAACCACTTCAAAACTACAACTAAAAGACAAAACGGACATCATCCAGAACCACAGGAAGGTTGGCTAAGTGGAAATTCTACAATTAGAAGGGAAGAGAAAAGCACACTAAGACTCAGAGGAGCTGTGGAAGTAAAGTGCAGTGGTACAGAGGCGCGCACGTAGAAGGCTGGCAACTGAGTACATGGCTGACTTTTTCAATCTGCAGGGAGACACAGCTCGCAACTGCTCTGAACTCCAGTTCCAGATGAAACTCTGGAGACCCAGACTCATATGGGGAGAAACTGGATTGTCTGACAGCAGGCGGAATGCAAGGGCAGCTTTCTCTCAGAGGTGCTTGCAGCAATTACCAAGGAACACTGAGACCTTGGGTCCTCTTAGAACAGGGCTGATGGAAAGCCATTACTATTTTCTCTGTCCTGAGACTCCGCCCCATCCAATTGCATATGAATGGTCTGGTCCTTTGAAATATAAACTTACCTATCAAATTGCAGCTGAGTCGGAGAGACCCAGAACATCCAAAAGAAGGCCCAAAGCCCCAAAGCAGCTTACATTTATTCACAGCTGGGCCTCATCTGGGCACCTCCAAAACCTAAACAAAAAAGAAGAATCTGCAGATCTCTCCATAGCTCCTGCTGGGTGGCCTCAGGCAAGGCTAAATTAGCACTTCCTTGGAGACCCAAGAGCCAGTGTGCCCAGGGGTCAGAATAGGACCATCCAGATTACAACTCCTCAGATCCATAAGAGCACACTCAGGGCATAGATTCAGTGAGCACCAAAGCCTCACTTAAGCAAGTCTTGCCTCATAAGGGTGTCTCCAGCACAGAAGTTCTTCCATCATAGACACAGCTGATCTTCACAACCAATTGGCCTGGAAGTCAATTCCTCCCAGTGATACCAATAACAATCAAGGCTTAACTACAGCAAAACTGTGCACACAAACCACAAATGGGTGCACCAAGAGTGTCCACTTCAGGTAACTGGAGAGACTGAACCTATAGGGGCCCTATAGGACACCTAGCACACAAAGCCACTCTATCAACACAGGGAAGCAGCCAAAATGTGGAGACAAAAAAACAGGTCACAAATAACAGAAATGGAGGAAAGCAAGCTACTGAATATAGACTTAAAAACCACAGTTATAAGGTTTTTCAAGAATTTTCTAGAAAAGGCCGATAACTTTAGAAAGACTCTTGAGGATATGAAAAAAAACAAAACCCTAGAAATTAAGCATATACTGACAAATAAAAAAAAATAATAATATACAGAGATCCAACAGCAGACTAGGAGATCACAAAAAAAAAAAAAAAAAAAAAAAAAAAAAAAAAAAAAAAAAAGAGTCAAAGATTTGAAATACGAAGAAGCAAAAACACCCAAATGGAAAAGCAGAAAGCAAAATAAACACAAAAATATGAAGATAGTGTAAGGAGTCTCTGGGACAACTTCAAGTGTAGCAATATTCGAATTATGGGGGTTCCAGAAGAGAGAAAGCAAGATACTGGAAACCTATTTGAAGAAATAATGACAGAAAACTTCTCCCACCTGGTGAAAGAAATAGACTTACAGGTCCAGGAAGCACAGAGATCCCCGAACAAAAGGAATCTAAAGAGGACCACACCAAGATACATCATAATTAAAATGCCAAGAGCAAAAGACAAAGAGAGAATATTAAAAGCAGCAAGAGAAAAACAGCTAGTTACCTGCAAAGGATTATCCATATGACTGTCTGCTGATTTCTCAACAGAAACTATGCAGGCCAGAAGAGAGTGGCAAGAAATATTCAAAGTGATGAATAGCAAGAACCTACAACCAAGATTACTCTACCCAGCAAAGCTATCATTCAGAATTGAAGGGCAGATAAAGAGCTTCACAGATAAGAAAAAGCTAAAGGAGCTCATCAACACCAAACCAGTATTATATGAAATGCTGAAAGGTATTCTTTAAGAAGAGGAAGAAGAAGAAAAGGGTAAAGATAAAAATTATGAACAACAAATACATATCTATCAACAAGTGAATCTAAAAATCAAGTGAATTAAAAATCTGATGAACAGAATAAACTAGTGAATATAATAGAATCAGGGGCATAGAAAGAGAGTGGACTGACAATTCTCAAAGGGAAAGGGGTGTGGGTGGTGCAGGAAGAGACTGTACGAAAATCATACACCTATGAATGAAGACAGTGAGGGGGAGGTAAGGGCAGAGGGTAGGGTGGGAACTGGGTGGAGGGGAGCTATGGGGGAGGGGGAAAGAGGAACAACTGTAATAATCTGAACAATAAAGATTTTAAAAAAGAAAAAAAATGTTAAGGATGTTTTCAATGAGAAACAGCACCTACTCAGAATGCATTGGCAAATCTGTGTTCAGAATCTAAGTTGTCACTCTAAGGTTCAGGAACAGTTAAGGGAGGAAAGAGAATTTCAAGGTCACTGGGAATAGTCCTTAGAGTATTCTTGCAGGGCTTATCTGTGCTCACATGCCTAATTTTTTTTTTTCCAAGTGCAGAGAATGGCCACTTGCTTGACACAGGCCCGGTGCCATCCTTTATTCAAGTTCTTTTATATTCCTCTTCTTAAAGAAGCTGTCAAGTTCTTTTTCTGCAGCTGACAGAAAAGGCCAAATCTGTGGTACAGGAAAGGAGGCGCAAAGAGAAACTTTTTTTGTGTTGATGTTTTACTAAGTGAGCTAAGGAGAAATTTAGAATCATGTAATTTACTCTGGAGGCATTTACTGTACATAGCCATAGTGATGGTAATTTCTTTCATTGTTGAAGTGAAAAGATAACCATCAATCAGTTGTCAATTGGTCAATTGCAGAAGTGATGAAAAGAAACTGGTAGGAACAATCACTTCTGTGGCTACCTAGACCATTTGTAGGCTTAAGAAAACTATGGGAACTGGATTGTGTTTTAAAAAAGGATTGGACCAGATTTTTTCAAAAAGGTTAATAGGCATAACTTCCTTGTAAAGAATGGCTTTGCAGTTATAAATAATTAGAAAATGCATTGTTTTAAACATAAAAAATGTAAAAAGACATGAGATTCGTTAAAGGAATTAAAAAAATATTAAACTAAATATCAGAAAAGTAAGCCCAAAATTACCTTGAATTTCAGTAAGTTCTTAATGGAGGAAATATACATAGCTTACTATTAACCCAAGACATGTATTTGAAAACAAATTAATGAAAATTACTTGGTATTTATGTATTAGTCTCAATATTGGGCACTTGGAAACAAAGATCTTTCCAAGTATTTGTCATAAGAAATTGAAAGCCCAAGTTAGTTGTGAACACTGTTACTGAAACATCTAGAGCCAATTTAATTTTTGAAACCTCTGGAAGCTCACATAAAGGTTAAGATAAGTTTGAAAATCAACTGGCATAAAAGGCAAATGGCACTTCTGGATTTAGTGTTATGAACAACATTTCATTTTAACGTATCCTATTTTCCTGAGAATAGCAATGTTATTGATTTATTCTGAGAGAGTTTCCCCCACACACAGTGATTTCTTTTTCTTTTTCTTTTTTCTTTTTTTTTGCTGTGGTAGGTAATAAAAAGGATTACAGGCCCCCAGAAGGATGAGATATCATCAGTTTGTAATCCAGCCCATGGTTTCCTAGATACCGTATTGTCTATTCTGTTCCGCTATGTGAAAAATGTTGAATATCAACAATGGGTTTCAGTGCTGTATTGTTGAGTTTTGTATGAACTAATCTAGCTTCACTAAGGAAAAGAAAAAAAAAAAAAGAAAGAAAGAAAGAAGGAAAAAAAAGGAGAAAAAAAAAGCCCACAGCTTTGGACAAAAGTCTATAGCCCTTGCATTTGAAACTCCCCTTGCACAAGGGCTGACTGTAGCTGGGGAAGACAGTTTAGTACTCATTTGCTCTCTCCTTTCATGCAGTCAGCTGGCCCTCTTCTCAGGTGTAGATCACCTAACCTTATTATCATTTCACCTGTTTTGATTCTCTGATGAGGAAAGTCCCAGGACTTATCAGCTGGGATAGGCCTCATTTACAAGACAGCTCTGTTCAGTGTATGTGGAAGGTAAGCTCTTTGCACAACTTCTCTGCTGTCGTGCGCTGGCCTAGCTCTAGAACTTTGCAGCCTCTCATTGATCTTTAACTTTCACTTCTTCTTCTTCTCTCTTCTTTTTTGGAGAAAGAAAAAACCTGACAGGTTTCTCCGGGAAAAGTGGCCTTCCATGGAATGAATGAAAATGTTCCCTTTCTATTCCAGTAAGTAATTGACTTGTAACTAAAAATTGAACTGGCTGCTGTGTCAACTGTAATGTGAGCTGCTGCTGGCACAGGTGTTGCTTACTCTTTAGCCTGGAAAGAAAGGGGGCTTAACCTGTGATTAAATTTCAAGTCAATTGACCTCAACATGATAGCACATAATTCTCACTTGCCTCCCAAATGGCCCGAGTTCTTATTTTGACCCTGATTCTGGCACCTGTGTGTTTAATGCTTGGTGTAGCTAGAAGCTGCTCTTTTGGTTAGAAATGAAGTGGGTGGAGTACAGTTCTGAGTGAGAAAAAAAAAAAAAATGATGGTCAGCCAACTGCGTCTTTAATCCAGTGCACAAGGTGTTCCATTTCTTGAATGCATAAACTCTAAATCCATGTAAATTACTTTTTAAACCTTTATTTTAAAAAGTTTGGACTCGTGGACAACCATTGTATTGCTTTAAAAAATGCACAGTAAATCCCAATCAATGATTTATAAATTAGCACTGGATGTGAGAATTATGATGCCAAGGGTTTTCAAATGCTTAGCTTTGATTATGTAATTTACAAGCTTTCTAAGTATGTCTTGCAATTTAATGATGTTTTTTAGACCTGGGAGTAAAAAAAAGCAGTATTGTTTTTTCCCTGTTTCTGTGCAGAAAACTAAACACTGTTTAACTTTTAGAGAGATGGCACTATTTGAATTTCGGAGACAAACCTCTGTCGACTTCCCAAAAGCAAAAATAAAAAGTCAGTGACGTCTAAAATGACCATTTACCCTTGAAGCTCTTCTCTATTCATTTTATGTGAAATGCTGTTCTCTGTAAGATGAGCGCAGCTGGACTGTTGTTTTTTTAATTCTTAGCTTCCTTATTAACCTGAGAGTCAGGAGAAAGTGCTGCTGATGCTTGCTTAACCCTGCTTTTAGTGCCAGGCTGTGACCAGCTCTCTGTGAGACCATTTCTGACCCTCTGCTTGCAGTAGTGCGCCTGAATTTTTCCCCTTCCTTGCCCATCACTGTCAGTCAATTATAGGATTGAACTGAACCAGAAAATCTGGTGCAGTCTGGTAATTAGTACAAAGGGTTTCCAGTCTAGTGTAAAGACGGAGATGCAAGAGCCCCAGCAGTCACAGAAATCGTTTTGATTGGCCACGGACATTGCCTTTTAGTGCTGCTCGGTGACTTCCTAAAGATATTGCCTCCTACCCTACAGGTCTTCTCCTTCAAGTACATTATGGACCTCTTTTTTTTTTTTTTTAAGTCGTGTGTGTGTGTGTGTGTGTGTGTGTGTGTATGTGTGTTTCTTTTTTTAGATCCAACTTCTCCCATTTTTAGTCTGTCATTTTTGCCTATCAAACAGACACATTTTGACTTGCCCAACAAAGAGCCAAGTTATCAACACTCACAGAAACTGACATTTTTAATTCAGGCTTCATGATGTCTTTGAATTATGACAGTGAAGTACAAAGACATTTTAAGGGTTTTTCCATTATTTTTTTTAATTCCAGCATTGGGATGTTTATCTTCCTTTAGTATTCATATTTCCTTTTCTACCTTTATTCTCAGTAATATGTAATTAGCATTATCAAAACCATCAGCTATTATCCTTTATGACTTTTGACCTTTTTTTTTTTTTTAAGATGTCTCAAGCTAGCATTCTCTAAAATACGTTAAACCTCCATGAGAGATTTTAATGAAATATGTGAAGGGTATAGAAATAATGAAATAATTTGAAATGTGAATCTCTTTTAAATGTCATCATTACATGACAAGACAAGGAATGAATTATATGATAAACTATAGCAACAAAGTACATTTCAAAAAAATATTTTGTAAATCAAATTTGGATTTGATGGTTAGTGCAATTTTTTAGGCGATTTTTCATGACACATTTTTTAAGTACTACTTTGGAGTTCCTGGCTTATTTTCTCTGCTGTTTTTGCATAAATTATATTTTTTGCAGAAGTGATTGTAATATATTACTCATTTGGTCACACATTAGCTACAAGGAAAGCACTTGGTAGCTTGTCACTATAACAAATGCCTGCCCCCATAAGATAAATATATGTCTATAACTAGGGGCAAATTTAATTCTGACACCAGAAAGCAACAATGTCAAAAATAATCAGAAGCAAACGAAAACACAAGGTTTTTCGTTTTCAGGAATGCTGTCTTTAGAACAGTCCACACCATGATTTTAGGTGTTATGCATGTATGCTGTGAATCTTCTAAAGAACTCTTTATCCACATCTTAATGTAGCTTTAAATATCTGTTGTATCCTATGCACAATCTTAACAAAAGTAGTGGTGGTACCATGTCTGGTACAGATTTTTATGTGTCTGACTTTGCTATTAAATTTCAAGAAGGTTAATATTGCTTCTGTAACCCTGTTATGAGTAATGCATTTTCCCAGTAAACATGTCATAATTTTAAAGGCTGTTCAGCAAGCAGTGTTTCTGTTATAATGGTTTTGCATTCATTTCTCTGTTGTTTTTACCCATAAAATAATGAAAGACTTTCAAAAGAATACACATATTTATATAATTAACACTTTTTGGTTTTAGCAAAACCTTGCCCATTAAAAACTAAGGGGGTCTTGGGAAATCCTATGGGAACTTCTCAGTCATCACATTTGCACTCGATTTAATTTGCCGTTAAGTCTATATCTCAAAATGCATCCTTAAAGTAACTAAGGGAAGAGTTCATTCTGATAATATCTTTCTTATTTTATTTTTTTAATTTATAATATATGCTGAAATTCACAAGATTTTTGACACATGGAATCTGGCAGTGTTCTATGTTCTGTAATAGCTGAATGCTGCGTGGATCTATATGAAATCACAGGGGTTCACAGACTCTCATATGGACAAGAATATTCTTTCCTACCTCAGTCTTACTCCTAGTGTCTGGAATAAGACTTGGAAAGAATCCTAATGATTATATAGCCTTGTAATTTTCAAATTGTGTTCCCTTGAGCTCTTAGGTTCTTTGAAGATACTCAGGGCTGTGGGGGTGGGGAGACTAAGTGGCCTCTTACCTCCTTGAGATCAGAGCATCTCTGCTTTTATCTGCTTTGTCTGTTAGAGCTCCATATAAGATGAAAATCCCATGCTGAAGGGGGAAATATTACAAACAGGCCATCTTATAAATAAGAAAAGCAGGATTTACTGAGTCAGTGACAATGTCACTTTTATAATCTAATCTTATCTCCTAATCCCAAACTCACTTTATGAGCTTTAATACAGTAATAAACTGTACCTCCATAGCCATGGATCTTTTTTTTTAATCTTCCTAAGCTATATTATTAAAAACACACACACAAATAAACCTATAGCCCTATGTTGAAAAATCATTATACTAACTGAAGATATAGTACCTAGGTGGTAAATGCAATTGAATAGCATGTTTACCAAAATCAAGCCCTTTATTTGGCAATACCATTAAATTTGGGTACATTATCATAGTCCTTGGGTAAGATACTGATTCATCTATTACTTAATAATGTTTGTGAGAACTTTAAAAGATTTTAATTGAGATTAGAAAAATATATAGCAAATTCCCCATCTTAACTATTTTAAGTGTAAAGTTCAGTAATTAACTATATTCATATTGTTGTGCTTGTGGGTGTTTTTCACAGTTGAAATTATTAATTTGGACTTAAAACTAAAAGAAAGCCAATTAAAGAGAATACAGCTGACTTAAGATACTACTTTTCTCAAAACATGTTTTCTGGAACACTATTCTGATAAGCTGTAAAAGAATACAATGGTCAAACAATTTTTGGAAATGTAACATGCTATGACCCTCTCTAGGAAATTCATGGTGAAAATTTGCAAATGAAAAACTATGAAAAATCATAATTGTAAAGATCTCTTTGAGCTTTGTGTAATATAGAGTATCCCAAACTAGTTTTTCACATAGACTATGCTTTTTATTTTGTTGGAGGGGAGAGAGGGGAGGCGGGATTAACCTGATTTCATTCTTTAGGAATAATGTTTTGTTGAACACATTTTGGGAAATAATTCTCTAGTAGAATTTTTGCAGTTAAAAACAAACAAATAACCTGTAAGGTCATGTTTATGTTATTTGTGTTAACTAGTTCTGTATTTACTAATCCTTATCATCCTCATTTTATGGGTAGGATATCAATGGACATCCATTAATTCAATCACTCAACAAATATTTAGGCACAGTGCTAAATGCTAAGAATATAGAAATGAGTAAATCAATCAGGGCCCCTGACTATGTAGAGCTTACAGTCTTAGTGATGAAAAAAGAAAATGGAGGGAGTACAAACAATATTAGCTGTTGCTGGCCCTCGTGGCTTATCAGGCTATGTTTGTTTTGCTTTCCCTAATTCTGAAATATGGGAAAAGAGGAAAAAATGGGGAGGGGAGAGCAGAACACTAGTCCAGAAGTTTACAATCTGCTCTTTGAATAGAGATATCCCATATTTTCCTGAGATGCACTTTATGCATCAGCAATGATAAAATTCTCTACTAATCCAAAGATGGATTTTTATTGCTTGGGGAAAAGGTAGGAAGGGAAGGAAGGAAAAAAGAGGAAATAAAGGAGGGAGGAAAGAGAGAAGGAAAGAAAGTAGTATTCCCTGTTTTATTCTCCTATTGTAACTCCTTAGCTACTGATGTTACTTCTCTTCTATACAAGAAGATACCCTTCAAGTCTCACCTGAAGACCTTGTTTAATCAACAGTCAGCATGTCATCATTGTCTTTCTAATAGTTCAAAGTGTGTCTCCCAATCAGATTAAACTCTTGGTGGTAACCATGCGCCCTTCCTCTGTCAGGAGATCTCTCTAGCTATTCAACTTTCTCTCCCAGGTTCTGACTTTTATGCTGGGGAATCTGTTTCTTCACATAAGCAGGTGTCTCCTACGCAATGGAAAAGACAGTCTCATGGGCATGTACAGTGCATGGTTCTCCAGAACTGTTCCATCCCTACAATCCCTACACAAAAATATTAGAAAATATTTCAAGAAGAGCATTCTTTTCTTTATTGTACAGTGCCCTTATTTTTCATTTTAAGTGATGGAACTGAGTGACTTGAGGGGTAACTCCTAGATATACCACTTGAAAATAGATGTTGTGGGTTACTGATCTTTGGTAACAAATTTAAGAGGAAGGAAAGGTTGTAAAATTGAAAAAATAAAAGCTCACAACTAAGAGAAAGAAGTAAGAACCTAGGCCAGCTATAGTGCCATTGATGTGTCACAGGTGATTCTGTAAATCAAGCCTGAGCTCAATCCTCTGGGACAGTGCAGCTTCGGTTTGCTGTTTCCCTTCTGCTCCTCCAACATTTCCTTTGATGGGAATAATGTGAGATGGGATCATTGTGGAAAGGGACTTAGAAAAGAACTTAGGATTTTCAAGTTAAAATTAAAAATTTGTTTTCTTCTTGTTTTTAGCTGGGAATCAATTTTCTAATTCTTTCTCCTCTCTGCCATTTGCCTATTGATAATGTGCTAGGCCATGCGGTACTTGTCCCTTTTTATTCCTTCTAATTAACTTTTTCAATCAATTATGATTACTTGTATGGATTTCTGTTCTCTCTTCTCATCAAATTTGTTTGGTTTATTTTTATTTACACGCCACTACCCACCGCTGTGAATGAACAATAACAAAAAATCTGCACTCTTCCCTTCCACCTCTTGAACTGGAGAAACAGTCAGCTAATAAGAGGCTAAATGAGCCTCAGAGTATAGAGAAGCTGGAATCCTTAAATTATTTAAATTGAAAAATGGCTGGTTTTACAATCAGAAAAACTCAAGTGGACCATAAGCCCTACTTGATTGTCCCCCCCTTATCTGGATGATCTTGTAATGACAGCTGGAGTTATCTGCCATCAGCATCACTGTCCACAAAAGCTTCTCTGCTTTCCGCTCAACTCTTTTGCAGCCCTGGTGAGCTGGAGCTATTTCAGGGAAGAGGGCCCTACAGGATTGGAAACTTTATTAAAATGCAAAGCTGTCTCTGGTGACATAAAAGCTCAGTAAAAAGTGATGGATCTAAGACCACAGAGCCAGAAATTATCTGCAGGATGAAAACCTGGGATTTCATATACTCCCATCAATAGGCAAGGGTCAGTGTAAAGTAAGAGCTATGTGCAATAAACAGCAGTGTAAATTAAAAGCAAGAGATGGAGGGGAAGGGAAATAGGTTGTTCAGCGTGGATAGTGCAACAAATGCCATGTGTCAGACTGGCCCTTGCAGAATTCTGTCTCAGGAAGCAGCCCTGTGGATTTTTTTGTGGGATGTCAGGGTAGGTGTCTGCTTCAAAAGATTAGGAAAGTACCTCTAAAACATTCCTGATTTTCTTTTCATAAGCAATCCTTCTTTGAACTATTCCACATGAATTTTCTGAAGCTCTTTGTTACTATCAGAATTGGTAGTAATAAGATAGTGATGGAAACCCATCACACTTTGACTTCAAGTCTGAAGGTGGTTCTTCCTTTCACTTGCCATAACACCATGCAGAATCAAATCTTCAAAATATATGTAAGTGCATTTGCCCAATTTGATAAAATACTATTAAATAACAAAACAAGATCTTAAATTTATTTGACACTGTCCATTCAACTCAAAGGACTCCACATATATTACTCACTAAGAAGTTGAGATGTTGAAACAAAAACCAAGGCATAAAGCATAAAACAACTAACTAATTTGTTATAAACAAGGAAAATTAAAAACAAAGTCCATGAACATAAACTGTGCACCTATGAATGAGGACAATGGGGGGGGGGGAGGGTAGAGGGTGGGGTGGGAACCTGGTGGAGGAGGGGGAAATGAGGAACTTTTGTAATAATATGAACAATAAAGACTGATTTAAAAAAACAAACAAAAAAAAAAAACAAAGTCCAGGTGATTTCAATTTGAGTGTACTAAGTTCTTCATAAATCTCTCTTTATTTTGCATTCAAAATGCTTTACTGCCCTGGCTGGTGTGGCTCAGTTGATTGGGTGTTGTCCTGTATACCAAAAGGTTGCCAATTCAATGCCTGCCAGGGTACATGCCTAGGTTGCAGGCTCGATCCTCAATATGGGGCCAACAGGAGGCAGGCAGCCAATCAATGTTTTGCTCTCACATGGATGTTTCTCTCTCTTTCTCTCCCTTCCTCTCTCACTAAAAATCAATTAAAATATTTTTAAATGCCTTACTATTTAAAAAATGACTCTCAGCATAGTACTCATTAAAACCAAAGTAGTGTGTTCCTTTCTGTACTTCACTGCTTTGGAAAAAAATTTTAAGGAGAAATTTATTAGCAATATCATGACTACCATGGCAACTATCAACAACCATTTATTGAGTGTTTACCGTCTCCCCAGCTCTTTCCCCTTCTCCAAGCCTTGTCTTAAAGCCTCATTTTCTCTTCTCAGTAACATTGAAAAGAAAAAGAAAAAATCCAAGTATTGGTCTAAATTATGTAACTAGTAATTTCTCTTTTTATGCAACTAGTAAGTTCAGTTAACAGATGAAAAAGCTAAATGAAGTACCCCATTCCTTCATTTTTAGCAGAAGACACTAAAATTACTAGTCAGGTCAAAATTACTCTAAATATCAGGAGAAACCCCACCCCCCCAAAAAAATATGTAGTACTTTTGTTACTATTTTTTTTTCTAAAAATATTGTGTTTATTTTGACATGTTTACAAACTGATTTGTGTGTGTGTGTGTGTGTGTGTGTGTGCGTGTGTGTGTGTGACAAGCAGATTGGAAAAATTACTTAAGACTTTGTTTTCTATTTTTAGTTAAGAGATGGCTTAAGGTATGATTGTATAAGTAAGCTTCCTTATCCAATGGAAGAAAACAAGGTCCCCTCCGTCCCCCAAAAAAGAAACTGGGCACCAAAACACAGAGAGGCGCCTTTGTCCAGCTCTGTCCCCCACCCCCATTAGTATGCTCTGCTGCACACTCGAGGCCCACGGAGCAACTTCTTTGACTGGGGAGGTTGGTTTTTACAAAACCCCAACCTTTGTTCCACAGGGCCACTCATGTCAAATGACAGTCCCCCATCGTAATTGTAACTCCACCATGTTCTCCCAGTCAAGTCAGCACATCCGAGTGCAAGCGCAGTAAAAATTATGCCATTACAAGGATAACCTTGAATTTCCTGGAATTAATTCTTATGTGTTGACTACAAACCCCAGAACTTTATATTATTAGTTCACATTTCTTGTAATCCCAGCTGATCATGACACACCAAGAGTCTCATTGAAAAATATGCTTTTGGCAAAATTGGCAGCCAAACTGGGAGACCAATAAATGACAAGAGATCCTTAGATCCCTGGAGCTCACTGGAGACCTGAGAGAACACTCTGAATCAACACTCAGGAATCTTTCAGCAAATGATAAGACCTCGTCATACTGCCCTGCTCCCTTCAGCCTGATGCCCTCCTCCAGCTTGATTCCACAGCTGCAAATTTATGGGACAGGGTGTGTGTTTACATTAAACAAGGATTTAAATAAGCTCCAGACACCTAACAGCATGAAATTAATTGTATGCACCATGACTAAATTTCTGTCTTTTTGTTAAATGTATTATTGTCATGAGTTAACTTGTACTTTGCATTGAAAGCAAAATTATATTTTTACATTTTCAGTGTTCAGAATGCAATTTTGATTCTCTGGAGAGCTTTTGGCAAGGCCCATCCTGATACAATACCCTAGGCACGTTACATCAGAATCTCTATGAAGGGGACTCAGAAACTAGGAATGTTTAGAGCTTCACGGGTAATTCCAGTGTGCAAACAAGGTTAAGAACCATTGGCCTCAAGGAAGGAAAAGCAGAGAAAAGGGAGATTAGTCTAGGGGGGCATTAAGAAATTGTGGTCATGCAGTTATAATTGGTGTTATTTAGATTTGTCATCCTGATATCCTGAGAGCTGCCAGTGACACTGGATATGAACCTAAGATGTTCCCAGACATCGTCTCTCCCTGTCTCTATCCATGCATATGTTCTCGGAGCCTTGTGTCCCTGTGAGCCAAGGGCAAAGAGGAAGTGGTAACATCTCCATGGCAGCAGAATTCTCTCAAAATTGATTCAGCAAAACCTTTCTCTTCTTCCCCCTCCTTAGAGGCAGGTAGAAGTAAAGAATCCTAGGCCTACCACAAACTTCCTCAGAAAAGATATCAATAGATTCAGACCAGAGTTTTAAAAATAATACAGAACACCTGGCCAGCATGGCTCAGTGGTTGAGCATCAGCCTATGAACCAGGAGATCACAGTTCGATTCCCAGTCAGGACACATGGCTCATTCCCCAGTGTGGGACATGCAGGGGGCAGCCAATCAGTGATTCTCTTTCATCGTTGATGTTTCTATCTCTCTTTCCCTCTCTGAAATCAATAAAAATATATTTTTAGAGAATAGTGATACAGACTGTCTGTAGTGGGCAAGGTGCTAACTTAATCCTTACCACAACCCCGTGAGGAAGTGTATGTGCTTCCGTTTTACAGATGAAGACCCTGAGAGGTAGCCACATGAGAAGGCTGCCCAAGGTTATGCAGCTAATGTGTGTCTATGTCTGGACTTCTCTCTCTAAGACAGATGGAAAACTGACCAAGGGTCACCCAGCTATTCTTGGACAGCTGTGTGTGTCAAAAGAATCTTCCATTCTTTAAGTAGAGAATCAAATTAGTATGCTAGTTGTGTTCTTTGCTAGTATGTATAAGCAAGCATTATACTCACATAGAAAAGAATCTTAGTATTCAGACACCAATATGGCATTTGTCCTCTTTTGAAACATCATCGCTATTTCTCATGACCAATTTAAGTCTACAGGAGTTTCTTTTATTAAAGAAAAAAAAAGTTGAATAATTAAGAGAACCCAGCATAGGCATCTAAGCCCAAGCTTACATGGAACCTTTGAAAACAGAGTATAACTCCTTCCTATAACACTTCTGAAAAATGGAAAAGCTCTTGAATTCATGGTGATAAAAAAAAAATCATTTTGCATGTTGTCCCTAGATGATCATACACTAGGATTTCATTCTGCATGAAATCCTAGATTATGATAGTGAAATTGGAAGTTGTCATCAACCCCAAACAGCTAGAGCCATCCATTTCCTCTTCTGTAAGCTTTTATTTTTCTTTTTAAAAATATTTTTTTATTGATTTCAGAGAGGAAGGGAGAGGGAGAGAGAAGTAGAACATCAATGTTGAGAGAGAATCATTGATTGGCTGTCTCCTGCATGACCCCCTACAGGGATAGAGCTCACAACCTGGGCATGTGCCCTGACAGGGAATCAAACTGTGACCTCCTGGTTTATCACTCAACCACTGAGCCATTCCAGCCAGGTAGTTTGTAGTTTCTGGTTAAGATAAATTATCTTAACCAGAAACTACAAACTACCTAAAGACACAACCCGAGGTAGGGCCAAGCCCACAACCAATTTGAAGAAAGCAGTTTATCTTTTCTTTACTCGTCAGTCATCATCTTGTGTGGATGTGTGTTAGGTGCCCTTGCTCCAGCCATTTCATTTTTACCTCTTTCCCAACTTACTGGCACTCCTTGCCCCTCTTCCTCTCCCACTCTCAATGGCCTGTTCAGTCCTTCCAGCTCTGAAACAAAACCTATTCTCAGATTCCTCATTCATATAAAGGTAAAAGTGGTTATAACAGCTAATAAGAGTTATGATCTCCAGGATGTTATGCATTTTAACAGGAATTAAATCCTTTCGGATAAAAAAGCAAAGCTCTTGGGATGTAATTATAGGCAGCGGTTTTCTGGAGGTGGATGAAGGCTGCTCCAGTCTGGCCACTCAGTGGCAGCTATGAGCTCCTGAGGTCAGTTCTGTGCCTTTTCGTGTTTTTATCCCGAGTGGAGTGCCTGTCACAGCAGCTTGGGCCCTCAATCAGGAAGGAAACTAGCCTGCGGGAAACAGATGACAGCAATAAGGATGCCCTGACACAGGGAATGGGAAGATGCTGGAGTCGCTTTGAGCCAGAAAGCCATGGGAAGAAGCCAGGTAAAGCAGGAAGAGGAGATGACCTATATCCATGGTCTGGACACTTCTAGAAGCCAGTGTCAGTTCGGAGAGACTTCCTCAGCAGCTCTGCTACATTTCAATTTGTTACATTTGAGTTGCACTGAAACTGTGATAAAGACTACATGAAGCGTTTAAAAAAACATTTCTTGAGCACCTACTCTGAGTCAGGAAAGCTGCTAGGCATTATAAAGGTGGCCATATGAAACCCAGTTGCTGCCCTCATGAAGCTAACATACTCCTTAAAAAGCTTGATGTGAAGACACTACTTATATAATTCATTTCATTGGAGTCATACTAAGTGCTACCAAACAAAATTGCCAGGTACTAAAAAAATCTTATAACAAACCTCATGACCTAATCCAAGAATATCAGGCAAAGCTTCTCAGGAAAAAAAGAAAAAAAGAAAAGAAAAAGCCATTTAATCTGATTTCTAAAGGATGAGTAGGAGTTAGCCAGAGAATTCATAAAAGGACTGGACATTTCAAACACCTTTAACACATGGTACACTAGAGCCAATCCTGAGAATTGCTTTGATTGCTTTCCTTGAGGTCTTACGACAAGCTGCCTATTCAAGGCTCTGAATTCAGACAAAAGGAAACATTGGCCAAGAGAAAGACATTTCCATGGATGTGGGCAGCTTCATGAGGCACACTCAACATACTGTGATCTCACCCGTTACTCTTTCTCTGTGCTCTTGCCTAGGTCATGAGCATGAAAACCCCTTGGGCATTCCCTATCTGCATACCCTAGGCCAGCAGCTTTCAAATTCTGAAATATTCACGGACTAGACTTTCTGTATGGCCCTGTCCAGAAACTTTGGGCAAAAGAAAAGGAGTTAGGAGCCGAAACCATTTTTGGCTCAGTGGATAGAGTATCAGCCTGCGGAATGAAAGGTCCCAGGTTCGATTCCGGTCAAGGGCATGTACCTTGGTTACGGGCACATCCCCAGTAGGGGGTGTACAAGAGGCAGCTGATCACTGATTCTCTCTCATTGATGTTTCTAACTCTCTATCCTTCTCCCTTCCTCTCTGTAAAAAATCAATAAAATATATTTTTTTAAAGAAAAGAAAAGGAGTTAGGAAAAAGGGAATGAGCCAAGAAACTGGAAACCTCAGAGAGAGTCTGGTCTGGGTAAGGGATACTTTAACGGTCCCACCCACACTTTTTAAAAAAATATATTTTATTGATTTTTTTTATAGAGAGGAAGGGAGAGGGATAGAGAGTGAGAAACATCGATGAGAGAAAAATATCGATCAGCTGCCTCCTGCACACCCCCTATTGGAATGTACCCGCAACCAAGGTACATGCCCTTGACCGAATCAAACCTGAGATCCTTCAGTCCACAGGCTGATGCTCTACCCACAGGCTGATGCTTCATCCACATATCTTTTTAACACGGAACCAGTGCTTTGTAAGTTTGCAAAAAGGTGGTCCCAATTCCGTCATGCTACTGTAGGCATCATGATATTTTATATCACCTTCCCTTGGCCCTTTTCTTTAGCTAATTAAATTCTTGTTCCTAAAAACTCAGTTCTGGCATCTTATCCTCTTACCCCACTGTCCCAATCTACTTTAGATATCTTTCCTTTGTGCTCTCATAGCAAGCTGCACTTTCATACCTTATCACAGCTACACTATAGTAATTGATTTACTTATCTGACTCATCTACTTCTTGGGGGAGTAAGTTCCTTAAGGGTAAGGCTCATGTTTTAATCATTTTTGTATCCCTGGTCCCTAGCAGAGTACTTACAAAATACACCGAATGAATTAATGTTCATGCGTGATAGTTACTTTCCCTTTCTTAGCCTCTGGAGAGATGTGGAAACTTAGATGTTTGCATATCCAGTAAACAAGGCTGGTTTTGTATGTAAGAAATCTTTGACCCCTTGCCAGGATAATATCTTCTCCTTTAAAAAAAAAAAATTATATATATATATATATATATATATATATATATATATATATATATATTATTGATTTTTCACAGAGAGGAAGGGAGAGGGATAAAGAGCTAGAAACATTGATGAGAGAGAAACTTTGACCAGCTGCCTCTTGCACACTCCCCCACCGGGGATGTGCCCGCAACTGCATGTCCTTGACTGGAATCGAACCTGGGACCCTTCAGTCCGCAGACCGATGCTCTATCCACTGAGCCAAACCGGTTTTGGCTATCTTCTCCTTTTATAGGTAAGCTATTGTAGTTAGCTTAACTACTTCATTAGTCTTCCTTTGGAAATATCCTAAGAACTAAATAGGCCAGTATACATAGTCCCATTGACCAATATATTAGTCAAGAACAAGATTGATTTTGCTATTCAGCACTGAATTAGATATAACCATATGCATGTCTGCTCTTTTAGTTGGTGCACTTTATTTTATTTATTTTTTAATATTTTTATTGATTTCAGAGAGGAAAGGAGAGGGAGAGAAAGAAAGAAACATCATTGATGAGAGAGTATCATTGATTGGCTGCCTCCTACACATCCCCACACTGGAGATCGAGCCTGCAACTGGGAAATGTACCTGACCGGGAATCAAACTGTGACCTCCTGGTTCATAGGTCAATGCTCAGCCACTGAGCTACACCAGCCGGGCTAGTCAGTGCATTTTATTTTATTTTATTTTATTAAATAAATTTTTATTGTTCATATTATTACAAATGTTTCTCTCCCCCCCCCCCATTGCTCTCCTCCACCAGGTTCCCACCCCACCCTCTGCCCTTTCCCCATCCCCCATTATCCTCATCCATAGGTGCACAGTTTATGTTCAGTCTCTTTCCACATCCCCCTCTCCCCTTTTCAAGAATCCTCAGATCACTCCCTTTACATACCTCTGATTCTATTATAGTCAACAGTTAATATTGTTCATCAGATTTTTTTTTAATTTCCTTGGTTTTTAGATTCACTTGTTGATAGTTATGTATTTGTTGTTCATAATTTTTATCTTTATTTACTTTCTCTTCCGAAAGAACCCCCTTCAGCAATTCATATAATTCTTATTTGGTGGTGAACTCCTTTAGCTTTTTTTTTATTAGTGAAGCTCTTTATCTGACCTTTGATTCTGAGTGATATCTTTGGTGGGTAGATTATTTTTGGCTGTATGTTCTTACTATTCATCACCTTGAATATTTCTTGCCATTCCCGTCTGGCCTGCATGGTTTCTGTTGAGAAGTCAGCTGACAATCGTATAGGTGCTCCTTTATAGGTAACCACCTGCTTAGCTCTTGCTGCTTTTAATATTCTCTCTTTGTCCTTTGCTCTTGGAATCTTAATTATGATTTGTCTTGGTGTGTTCCTCTTTGGATTCCTCTTATTTGGAGTTCTGTGTGCTTCCTGGACTTGTAAGTCCAATTCTTTCCCCAGGTGGGGGAAGTTTTCTGTCACTATTTCTTTCAGTATGTTTTCGATATCTTGCTCTCTCTCATCTTCTGGGACCCCCATAATTCTGATGTTGGTTCGCTTGAAGTTGTCCCAGAGTTTTCTTACATTACCTTCAACTTTCTGGATTCTCTTGCCTTCTTGCTTCTGCGGAGGAGTGTCTTCTGGCTCTTTATGTTCCAAATCTTTGACTTGATTCTTGCAATCTTCCATTCTGTTTTTAGGACTCTGTATAATATTTTTTATTTCAGACAATGTATTCTTTATTTCTTGTTGATCCCTTATTATTTCTTGTTGATCCCTTATTATTTCTTATTGATTCCTTATTAATTCTAATTGATCCCTTTTCATATCTTCATAGGTCTTATCGACCTTTTCTAGGAAATTCTTGAAAAAGCTTATAAGCATAGATTTGAACTCTATATCCAGTCGCTTTTTGTCCTCCATTTCTTTCATTTGTGATCTATTTTCTTGTCTCGGCATTTTCGCAGCTTCCCTGAGTTGGTAGCCTTAAAAGTCTCTGTGTTCTGCTTGGATGGGGTGGGGTTTCAGGGTGGAGCCTACAGCCTTGGCTTCCATCAGCCCTGCCCTATGCAGCTCCTGAGTCTCAGTATTCCCCAGGGTCCTTCAGTACTTGCTGCAAGCACCTCAGAGAGAAAGGTGCCCTTGATTTTCACCTGCTACCGAACAGTCTAGGCTCTCCCCCAATGAGCCCGGAACTGGGGTTCAGTTCAGTTGGAAGTGGAGTTGGAGGTGGCGTTCAGAGCAGTCTGGAGACCCTGTCTCCTTCCTGCCAGGGCAATCCCGTGGCACAGCCAACCGTCCGTCTTCTGCGTGCAATGTGCACGCCTCCGGAACCTCCTTTTGCCTCTCCCGCAGCGTTCCACCTTACAGCCCAGTTCCCTCTGTATGAGCTTGGGTCCCCGGGGTCTGGCCTAGAACTGGGGTTCAGAGCAGTCGGAACTGGGGCCCAGCACAGTCCGGAGCCTTTGTCTCCTTCCCGCTAGGGCAATCTAGCAGCAGAGTCAACAGTTCGTCCTCTGTGCGCAATGTGCACACCTCTGGGGGCTCTGCCTTTCACTGCTCCCCTGGGATTCTGCCTTACAGCCCCGACTCCCTCTGTTTCAGCCTGGGTCCCCAGGGTCTGGCCTAGAACTGGGGTTCAGTGCTGTCGGGTCTGGGGTTCAGCACAGTCGGAGCTTTTATCTCCTTCCCGCTAGGGAAGACTAGCCAAGCACTCAGCCGCCCCTCCTCTCTGGCTCTGTCCTCTCCGCGCACACTGAGTGTCTCCGTACCTTAGGCTTTTACAGCTCCTCTGCTCTTCCTTCTGGTTTTCTCCTTGCTTCTCGTTGTAGAATTTCCAGTCAGTCGATTTCCTGTAGTTCTGGGTAATGTCCATTTTATATTTTAGTTGTATTTTATTGAAATTGTTGGGTGCGGCTGCGGCTAAGTGTTTACCTGTGCAGCCATCTTGGATTCTCACAGCAGAGTTATCTTCTAGTCAGTGCATTTTAAATAATGCCCATGTTTCATATTAGGAATGGCATAATTTCCAAGATAGAAGCAAGGAAAGGATAAACTATTCCTAGCAGAATATTTTTCAAGTAACTAAATATTTATTTAATGAAAAAAGGAAAGGATGCATTAATAAAGGACTAATTACATGCATATATAAATGTAGTACAATCTACAGGAATCAAGGCATTAGTTAAAACAATGGACTTTTCAATAGAAAAATGACAAAGCCATCAAACATGAAAAATAAAAGCTATTGGAATATCATATTTCCCAACCCGAAAAGAAGAGTGAAAAGAAGAGTGTGCTTTTAAAAAAAATAATATCATTCAAATGGTGAAAAGAAGAGTATGCTTTAAAAAAAAAAAAATACTAACCTGGAAGAGGCAGAAGTTTGATATGTGAAAAGAACATTTGTAAATTAGAGAAATCCTCATATCATTCTATCTTTCTCCTCACATACACGTTGACCCCCGACATACACACACACAAACCATTCTCACATATACACATCAAGGTTATCTTATCTACTTGCTTTCCTGAAATGACATTGATTTGAAAAACAGGAAGTTGGGGACAGTAGAGTAAGAGAAGAGAAATTCTCCTTCCTTCTCTGCCTATTCTTCTTCTTTGAGATAAGCACAATTGCCACCTCATCCATGAAAACCCTTTTTTATCCACCGTAGCTCACAGCTAACTGCCCCCTTCCTCTGCTCAGTCCCTTCAGTTTTCATATTTCCTTCTTTTGCACCAACTATCTTCTCTTATAGTTGCCTTCGTCTGTCCTTCCTATAGACTAGGAGCCTTGCAAGAAGAATTATGACTCATTTATCTTCATATCCCATTTTCTCTCTGCTTCCTCTGTTCCAAAACCAAAGCCCAGCAAAAGGCAGGAAGTCAGAAAACTGTTGGGAGGGAAGAAGAAAAGAAAAAGAAGGAAGTTTATTTTTTAAGAAAAAAAAAAAAAGAAAAAAAAAAAAACAACTGCTTTGTCTTCTTTCTTCAAAAATACTTTATCTCTCTAAAATCAGAGGACAGCCAAAACCGGTTTGGCTCAGTGGATAAAGCGTCATCCTGTGGACTGAAAGATCCCGGGTTCGATTCCGGTCAAGGGCAGGTACCTTGGTTGTGGGCACATCCCCAGAAGGGGTGGTGCAAGAGGCAACTGATTGATGTTTCTATCTCATCGATATTTCTAACTCTCTATCCCTCTCCCTTTCTCTCTGTAAAAAAAAATCAATAAAATATAAAATAAAATAAAAATAAAATCAGGGGACAACCCTTCCTCCCCCAAAGTGTCAGGGTATGTGCCCTGAACACCTCTCTTTGGCAGGAAGCCCAAATTCCATCTCCAACCAGCTGAGTCATTGTCAGTCTCTTTGTGGTTCATTCATGCTTTTCCCCTTCATTGACACATTAACATTTCATGGTGAGTGGGTCCTGTTCAGCTGGCAGGCCTGCTCAGCCCCCCACACCTCTAAGCTGTCCTCACTTCACTAGTTCCCAATTGCCTGCCTCCCGGGGAGTTCTGTCATCACCGCCGTGCAGTTGGAAGAACTGCTCGCTTGCTGTTGCCATACCTAAGTTTTGATAATTAACATGAAGCAAACTCAGCGAATGAGAGACCTCTGCTAGAGGCCATCTTCGCCTCTGTTTTATTTCCAAAAGCACCCCATTCGTTTTAAGAAAATGAGAGAAGTGCAGACAGTGGAGGAACTGGACAGATCTAATAAATGCTTGTTTTGGTATCTGGCCGAAACCTCTAATTTTTTTCCTCCCTCCAATACCTATACATCTCTTACCTCCAGGCCCTCTGTAGTAGGGACTATCGCAATGAGTTTCTAGATCCACCTTGTTTTGTAGGTCAGCAAATTCTACCTTAACCTCAAAACCAGCAATAATCCAAGAGCAAATTAGTAATTAAAAACTAGCATCTCTAAAGCTGGTTTATTGACTTCCAAAAGGGGGGATCTCTCTCTCTCTCTCTCTCTCTCTCTCTCTCTCTCTCTCTCTCTCTCTCTCTCTCTCTTTCTCTCTCTCTCTCACACACACACACACACACACACACACACACACACACATCTGTTAGAAATTTAGCATTCTGGATTCACTTTGGGGCTTTAAAACCTTAGTAGGTGCTCAATAACTCCTGCTGACACACTGATTAGTTTTAGTAGCTCCCTGTTATTTCCAAGAAGACAGCATTCTCTAGACTTTTCTGACCAACAGATGAAACGTACGTTTTCTTAAAGCCGTGGAAATAGAATAATTCATATTGTGAGGTTATTACCAGCCAGACCCTCATGTTACTCTACGGGGCTCTGATAATCACCTATTTCAGAAGCCATTAGCCTTCTGTGTGTGGTAAAGCACCCTTCCCCGTCGCGGGCCTATGCCTTTGTATTCTCGGGGGAGGAACCGTGTGTGCTGAAGTAACAGACCTCTGCTGACCGAGGACGAGAGTCTTTGATGCACAAATAGTACATTAAACTGCTTTTATTTGATATTGTTGAAATTAAACAGTGTGTGGAATCCCTGCCCAGGCATGGGAACATATAAAACCTTTGAGAAGGTGTACATTAATCCATGCTTAATATTACAGAAACGCAAATGTCTAAGAACAAATACACATCGAAAGAATGTAACAATCAAGGCTTAGGTAGTACTTACAGCAGGACAGCAGGAGCTGAGTTTAACTTATTGATTTCAGAACCACCGGTGTTGTGATGTGTGTGTGTTTTTTTTGTTGTTGTTGTTTTAAAAAAGAGGCGAGATATTGCTTTTACCGTTTTTCAGATAATAATGGCTGTTGTGGCAAATTATAAAAATTTAATTAGCTATATAAATGCCAGAGGAACAAATAGTGTGCTATTGTCTTGATATCTTTCCAGAAATTAGTCTTTTAAAATAAATTTGCCATATTAATCATCTAAAAATATTTTTGATCACTGAATTAATAGTTTGCAGCCTGTTTCCAGGTACTCATTGCCATAGGTGATTGCTTCTTAATTACTACATGGGCTCTTTCTATTCACTCATATTAATTCATGTTTTCTGGCATAGTCCCAAAAGACAGCCTTGCCCTCTATCTTCTAATTACTTCTATAATTGAATTTGCCCACTTTTTCTAACCTATTTTTTAAACTGACTGTGTTTGTTCATGGTTTATTGTGTCTTTTTTGTGTCAGTTCTCTGCAAGCAGAATGTACATTGATTCTTTCCTCGTTTCTCATTAATTTTCAAGAGCTTTGCGGCATGTCTGTTTTTTTTCACTCTGTCAGACCTATTGCTAGCCCAAAAAGAAGAAAAAAAAGACTGTTATTATTAAAGGTTAGGTAAAATAGACTGAAGTTAATTAATTCATTAGTAACTCTGTGCCAATTACTGAAGCCTTCTCTTATTTATATACTTGTTAACAAGACAGAAATGAGAAAGGCCAATTACAGGCATATGTCCTTCAGAAATTCAGCAAAACCAGAGCTTATGCATTTATTGACACCCCCCACACACACACACACACACACAAAAAAAAAATCAGTTTATATTTGTCAGCTATGTGAAATTGCATTGAAAAATTATTGGCTAATACTCTATTCTATTCATAAGTTTTCAAGGTTTCCCCGCAATGTAGATATCTTTGAAATGTCTGATAGTATTAAATTCTTCTAAACTTATCTCAAGGAGTATTGCTGAGCTTTAGAGCAATTACAAAAAGAAAAGAAATTTGACTTAATTTTCTGGTTTGCATTCGTCTCTTTTTTCCAAACTGCTAAGTTTTTAATTCTTGAAATGAGATCATTGATTAGCAGATCTCAGAAACAAGTACCCTTTAAAATACGCTCTACCTGATTTTTCTTGAATAGGCCAAATCTTACAACATGTGGGAAGGAAGTATTTTTCTGAATGTTTTCTGTGACTAATTAAAAAAAAAAAAATGTTACTGCTTCATCCTCATAAACTACCTGCTCGATACATACCATACCTATTACTCCCCCTCCTCTCCTCAGAAATAGTTTGTTCGTTTAACAGGGGTTCGGAGGGAAGGTGCCAGTAATTGGTTAGTTATCTGTACATCTGTATTCTCCTCATACGCTGGTGTCAGCCTGGGACCAGCAAATCAACAGGCAGCCGACACTAATGTCTCAATAAGTTGACTGGTTGTTTGAATTCAAGCTAATGTGAGCTTTGGTGTTTTTGTCATTGTTATTGGTTTTTTACCTTTTTACTACCACATGGACTCGCATCTTCATATTTAAGTGACGCCACGATAATGTCAGGGTCACTGCTGCCTAACTTTCTCATTTTCTCCTCAGTCTCAAATGTGTTGAAATTTAATCAGATATTAGATAGAATCAGAACGATGACCGCAGCGCTGTAAAATGAGCAGAAATCTCAGCAGGCGATTAGCCCAGGTCCTTAATTCTTGGAAGACAAAAGGAAAAGAAGGTTAAAATGTGTAACATACCTTCCCAGGAAGCCTTGCATAATGCTTCCTAACTTTCAGACCCTCTTATTTAAGAAGTTTTTTTTTTTTTTAACTTTTCATTTTTTTAATAGCATGCATCTTTTTCTCTGCTGATTCATAAACTACGTGAGAAATAACTGTATTTTATGTCCTCAGTAGCCCCAGCATGTAACACAAGGCCTTGCAAATAGCAGGCCCTCGATAAGCATACTGTATGTCGAAAGAATTAGAGAGGAGAAGCCCATAATCTCCTTTTCATGTGTTTGGTGTCTTACCCCTTACTCCTCACCACTGTCTAGGTTAACTAAAGAATTTCATGCTTGAAATCAGTTCATGTATCTTAATTTTCTGTGGCAACTGCAATAAATTGGTAACAAATGCTCCATTACTAACTCCTGTAAGCTTCTCTGCTCCAAGATTAAAAATCTATACTAGTTTTCCCTCACATGGACTGTTTTTTATTCTTTTAATTATATATGGGGTTTTTGTGAGGCTTTATTGACCTCAAATGTGTTCCTTTGGGCCAAGACCACACAGGACCTCGTTTCTCGTCCCAGTTCCGTGTGCAATGCGGTCTCAGTATTTTCAGAAACACCTGCGTGAAACAAATTAGGTTCCCTCCACTCTACTCCTTGGGGCTTTTACCCATTAGTTCCTCATGCCCCTGCTTCATGTAAAATGAACAGGAATCTCAGCAGGCGATTAGCCCAGGTCCTTAATTCTCGGAAGGTTTTCCTCAGGCTAACTTTTGTATGTTGTCTCTGCCTTCCTGTTTACCCGCTCTCCTTCTCTCTCCCTCTCTTTCCCTCTTTTTCCCCCTTGTTTTCTCCTCCCCCTTCAGTTCCTCTCTCCATCCCTCCCTTTCTTCCTTCCTTTTTTCTTTTTGGAATGTTATTGTAATAGCTATGTCTACTAATACCAGCACTACTTATGTTTATAATGATTTTCCAGTGTACAACCTCTTTTCACAGGTACCATATCATTTGATTCTTACAGGCTAAGTAGCATGCCAATGAAGAAACTAAGATTCAGAGAGGTTAAGTGGCTTGCCTACGGCCTCAAGCTAGTTACAATTTTTAAATTCTTTTATCATCCTTAAAATGAAGGTGGTAATACGGATCTTAGTCACTGAAGGCCAAGGGGATTGACTTTAGTTTCCTCTCCACCACTGCCTTCCCTTTCAAGTGAGCCTCACTACCTGGTGAATTATGTACAAGCTCCTTCCTTGAACCTCAAACTTCAGTGTTAGAGCCAAAGCCACCTTGCCAGTTTGCTCTCTCCTTGCTTCCTACTCATACCTTCCATAGAGCTAATGCATCGATTTCCTCTTTTTTGTTTTTTATTTAACATAGTTTTTATTAATTTCAGAGAGGGAGGGAGAGGGAGAGAGAGAGAGAGAGAGAGAGAGAGAGAGAGAGAGAGAGAGAGACAGAGAGAAACATAAATGATGAGAGGGAATCATTAATCGGCTGCCGCCTGCATGCCCCCTACTGGGGATCAAGCCTGCAACCCGGGCATGTGCCCTTGACTGGCATCAAACCCAGGACCCTTCTATCAGTTTTAGTTTGAAGGTTGACACTCTATCCACTGAGCCAAAACAGCTAGGGCAAATTTCCTCTTTTTGATTCACCTTGGTCCCACTCTATCCTCATCACACCTGTAGAAATTTTTTCCTTCCTGTGGGTTCCTTCTTCCATCCAGGCTCTTCCTGGAATCATTTTTCCTGATATCCATCGCCTGCCTCCCCCAACTCCCACTAGATATGTCTCCCTGGCCTTTGAATTCTCATGGCACTCTCTTGTGTCTTTAGATGGTTCCTTTTGGATTCTTTCTAATGTGCTAGTCATTTCTGTCATTATCTTTTCTCTTCTTAGACTTTAAGTTCCATGGGAATGAGGATCGGGGTACCATTCAGATATCACAGTGGTAAAAACATAGCTTTGGGTGCACAGACCTGGTTTGTACCTCAGCGCCTCCTAATCTATCTGAGCTCTAGTTTCCTCATTTAGAAAAGTAGGTGCCAATAATACCCAACTTGCAGAGTTTCTGGGAAGGAATGTCTATAAAACATCTCCCAGAGCATCCAGCACGTGTAAGGGCTCACGTCAGTGAAACTGAGTAGATTAGAACTGACTATGTAATCCCATTACAGCACAGGCATTTATTCTAGTGTAGGAACAACAGGATCCAAGCTCAGCCTTCCTATTTCTCTCCTGGCTATGTATATGTCAGTATTGAGTCTTATCTGAATATTCCATATTCATGCCTCTTAAAATTAAAGTACATTTGTGGGTGTAGTTTAAAGTACTAATAAAAAAATTAACATAATATTTTTTTTAAAAAGCATGTGGTTTCTAGTTAACACTGGGTGTGAATCCAAACTGCCACTGCTCTCTAGCAGTTGCCCTACCCTCTTCAAACTATGACCAACTTGTATTTGGATGTCTTTTACTTTCTTCTGTATTGGTCTGTATGTTTTAGATTTTTTAAAATAAAGAGTATGTATTTCATAGCCCAGAAACAATAACAATATTATCATAGGTGACAGCAATAACTTACTTTTGTAATTTGGATTTAAAGATTTTGCTTGATTGTTCAGTGCCTTATGCATGTAAATATCTCATGCATTTCAGTAATTGCTAAGGAGCAGGGCATTTCTTTGTTAATTATTATCAACTAATTTTTAAAATAACTAAATAAGTCAATAAACTACATCACCAGTCAGTTTAACCTTTAAGGGGACTAATTTTTTTTAATAACTATTGAATAGAAATTAAATATTGTCCATGTAACCAAAGTTGGCTCAAAGTCTGGACACAGAACAAAAGTTGGATCCAAATTGCACCTAAACTTAGGGCAGGCAGAACCAAAGTCATGGGCTATAGTCAGTATGTTATTTTGTTAATATGGGTAAAGAGGGCTTTTAAAAGAAAAATAGAAAATGAGGCAAACCTTGTTTTAATCAGGGAGTATAAGGAAAGAAAATTAAATGCCTATGTTACAACTTATTCTTTCCAACTACCAATAACATTTTCCCTCAGCCTCAAGAGACAAGCATAAGACAATGGCTCACAGTGCTTTTGAATAGGAACTAGAGTTGTGTACTGTGCATGGATTTAGTGCTATATAAGAGGAAGGCAGCATTTAAAGCTGCTATTGCCTCCTGCGGGGCGGGGGGCGGGGGGGGAGTGTGGAGAAAAAAGAAAAAACACTGGGATTCTGAGTCAAGTATGTATGCATTTTCTGTTTTTCTGTCTTGTGGGTCTTTATTGCTAGAAATATTTTTATGAATCGCTCTGGGCATCTTTAAGCTTAATGTGTTCTTGCTTGTTCATTTGCAAATTTCAAGTCATGACATAATTATGAAACATCTTGAGTTATTAGAAGTAGAGAAATTTCACTTTGTTTGTGAACTGAACAGCAGACCAGGCAGTGTCTTCAGAAACAACGATTTTCTTTTTTATGGAAAAAAAAAAAAAGAAAGTTTTTACATTAGAAGTTAAAGTGAGGGATGATAACTAGGACAAAAAGACAGAAATGGTCAGCTTGAAAGCTATAATGTTGATGCTGTCTACATAGCTGTAAATGAAATAGAGATTGGTTTCTTTTTCTTGACTTGTTTGGCCAATGGGCAGCATCTTATTGGGTGATCAAACCTTGAAAAGTCACGTTGAGGTGTAAGTTACCGATCTGCAGCATATCAAGGACCAATTTAACAGCAACAAAGTGATACTTCACTTTACTCCATGCAGCATAAACATGGATTGAGACACACACCATGAAATAAATGGTTACAAGCGTGGACTTCGAGTCAGACTACCCTGAATGTGAGACTTGGGAATCCCACTCTTTAACTATGTGATGTTGAGCCACTTAACCTCAAGAAGTCTGTTTCCTCATCTGTAGCCTGGGGATTATAACATTTCATCAGAGTTAAGATGCACCTTCTTTCACATTTTATCGTCTCTAATATCAGGATGCATCTTATAATTGATGGTATGTCTTGGTTTCATTAGCAACATTTTCTTTCTTACTTACTGGTATATAAATTAATTCAATTAAATAACTAATATATGTTTCTAGAGTTGTTTTGAGGTAGAAATAAAATAATTATATAAAAGCTAATGCCCAAAGACTCTCAGTAAACAGTACTCATGAATGTTATACAGTATGATTTCTGTTGATGCTGGCATTTTCCCGTCTTTTTGGTCATAATATATTTTTTTTCCAAAACTAGAGGTTAATTTCTTTGCCAAAATCCTTGTTATTGGAACAGTCTGCCTACCAAATTATTTGTCAAATTCCCTCTACTATCTCTGACCGCAAGATATTGACCCTAAGGGCTTATATCTGAAATGTGAAATGTGGTCAAAATAAAGTTTGTAAAAGTCTACGCTGATTTGTCTGCAGACAAAAAGAGGAGTAAGTAGTGAGCATGCTGCCACAGTGCCTCACCCATAGTGAGCATTCTACAGGTGCTGCTGTAGAGAGTGGCTAAAGAGCATAGATTCTGGAGCCAAACTGATCAGGTTCAAGTCTTGGCTCTATCCCTTATAAGCTGTGTAACCTTGGACAAGTTATTTAACCTCTCTGTGGCCTCCATTGGCTTTTGGGGTTGTGAAATTAAATAAGCAATGACCAAAGAAGGTGCTTTATAAGATTACTATTATAATTGAAAATGCTCCTGTCTTGTGTTTAAGTTCCTTAAGTAAGGTTTGAGTTTACTGATACTGAAAGGGAATATTACCATCAATTTACTTTTCAAGCAGGTGATTATTATAATTCTGTTAGAGGTATGTACCATATAAAACATATAATCTGCTAACAATATCTTTGAAGTATTTGTGATGATGTGACCTAGCTGATAAAACTAGCCTATCTAAGCAGTAAACATATGACTGAAAACAAAGTGAAGTCTGAGGATGTTTCTAACAGCCTCGGGAGTGCCTGAATAATATTATCCTGTTATGACTTAGAATTCAGTATAATATAGGTCAGCCAGCCTATATCCCCAAGAAAGGGTCATATGACTATAAACTGTAGGATGTCCTCTTCTTACGTTTGTTCACATGTAACCCACGTTACTCTAATTATTTTAAGTTGTGAGCATAAGAACATGATGTGAACATGATTATTGTGCCTAGAACAACTATGGCCTCCAAGCATGTATCTCCAAGTATTGGTGTGTCTTTTAACTTATTGACCAACCCTTTTATTTTTTTTATTTTTTATTTTATGTATTTTATTAATTCTTTACAGAGAGGAAGGGAGAGAGATAGAAACATTGAGATAGAAACAGAGAGATAGAAACATTCCCCCTACTGGAGATGTGCCCGCAACCAAGGTACGTGCCCTTGACTGGAATCGAACCTGGGACCTTTCAGTCCGAAGGCTAATGCTCTATCCACTGAGCCAAACTGGTTTTGGCATTGACCAACCCTTTTAAATATTAAAAAATCAACTCTGATTACCAATAGTTCATAATTCTTTTTTGAGTGATAATTATGTGGCAATTCCCTTGAATAATGGTAATCAGCATTACTTATTCATAACCAAAATACATTTTCTAGCTTTTCTCTTCTTCACTTTTCACCTCTGTCTAATATCTATCATCAAAGTCAATAGCAAGAGACTATGACACAATGTGTTAGAACATTGGTGTCCCAACAACGTGGCTCCAAAACCCAGTCTGTCACTCAGTTTATCCCCAAATCTCTACTAATATTTGTTCTTGCTCATGTCATAAATCTACTACAGGCCACTGGCCGTCCTTTACCCTGTAGCTGTGCCATCTAACATGTTCCTTCCACAGTCACCCTGGGAGGGAAAGCAGAACCTGGAGGGACTCTTTCAGGAGCCAGTACTAGAACTGACTTACATCAACTCCATCCAGTTCCATTAGCTAACATGCAGCCCCATGGCCCCGATTAAAGTAGAAGAGATTGAGAAATATCACCATCCTTCTTGCCCAGAAAGAAAGTAATGTGGTGAACATGTCGCATTTTCTCTGCCACAGCTCCTTCCTTACTAGTTGTATAGCTTTAAGCAAGTTACTTAACTTCTCAGAGCCTGTTTCCTCATTTGCAAAATGGCAATAATAAGACCTATCTCATAGAACTGCTGTGTGGATAAATAAGGAAAGGTGTATAAAAGCACTTAACATACGATAAGAACTTTATAAAATTGTCCTGTTTTCTTACTAATAATCAATAGTTTCTCCCTAAAACATGCACATAGGACCCAAGTCATGACCACCTGAGTTCTCTAGTCCACACCAGTCTAGCTCTCTGTTGATCCTTTAGCTCCTGCCAGCCTCACAGGGATGCAGGATTCATGGCAGCTGAGACTCTTGGCCAAGGGGCTAATATCAGTATAAGTACTATACCCCAGGGGCTGAGATAAAGGGAAAGCAAAGCCAGGACAGGACATTGAGAATGGGCTCTAGGTTCTCCAGGAGTCTCAGAGGGGAGGGTTTTGAGGAGATGAATTAAAGGAGTGGAGGATAGAGGGGAGAACTAGTTGTGTGGACTTGTACTTAAAGTGGACCCCAAGTCCCAGGATAGTAGCTGCAAGAAAGGGGGGAAACAAAGACATATGGAGTACTTACAAGGTAGCTGTCATCATCCTGGGGCTTTCAACAAGTGACCTCATTTAATTCTCATGAGAAACCTTGGATAGGAACCTCAATTCCAGTTTTCAGTTTGGTTAAAGCACCTAAGCTTACATAGCTAATAAGCGACATAGTTGGGATTGGGTCTTCAAAGTCCCAGTGTAGCGTTCTTTGTACTACACCACTTTCCATTGGCCAGTGATGCTGAACTGTGCTAAGGACCAGATCTCAGAGAATAGACAGAGAAGGTCAGGAGAACAATCCCTCCTAACCTCACTTCCCACATGACCAGAACAGCTTACTCGGGGTCAGCCTATGGTACAATTTTTTTTTTGTGAGGTTTTTTGGTTTTTTTTCCCAGTAGATCACAGACTCACACAAGTATATTTCTATCTGCTTGCTAATGTTGGAAATAGATTTCACTGAGAGAGATGATGAGTGTGTGGAGGGCTTTCCATTAACATGTGTGTGCAATAACTTTCTATTGGAGGTACATGGTGGATAGAATGGTTTTACTGAGTAGAGCAAGAATTTAGATAGAGGAAGCTTATCAAACCAAGGCCACAGCTTTTTTATTTCATAATCTGACAGCCTGTACAACACAAAATGGTCCAAAAGAAGTTTTGAGTCCTCTGTAACCATACTGGCCTATAGAACAATCTCATGAAATGAGTCCTGAGTAATCACTCCATGAAGCGCTCTCAGAGTACCCAAATATACTAAAAAAAACAACTAAGGGATTTGTGGCTTAGCATTTTAGGAATAGATTAAAACAGAACTACAGCCCTAGCTGGGTTGCTAGGTGGATAGAGCCTTAGCCTGCAGACTGAAGGGTTCCAGGTTCAATTTCAGTCAAGAGCATGTACCTTGGTTGTAGCCTTGGCCCCCGGTTGGGGTGCATACAGGAAGCAAACAGTCAATGTGTCTTTCTCATCATTGATATTTCTGTCTCTTTCCTTCTCCCTTCCTCTCTGAAATCAATAAAAATATATTTTTTAAAAAACAGTACTACAACTGCAGCAGAATTGAAATGAATATAAGACTAGGTTTTTCTAATCTGTCAAAATACATTTCTTGAAATTGTGAGCAGCATAAACTCTTAAGTTCCAGTCTCTGCCTCTATCTCTAACACATGTGAGGGTTCTGCCTACTGATTTGGACAAGTGAGAAATAGTTCATGACCCAATATACCTCTCATACTTTGAATGTATTTTGGGACTCTTTTGTCATTTCTATGATGCCTTCCTAACCATTAATTTTGTCATCTTTTAATTAAGTTACATTTATTTATTATTGCTTTGAAACTATTACAGATGTCCTCTATTTTCTCCCCTTTTGCCCACCTCTACCCAGTCCCAGCTCCTCCCCCATCCCCTGGCCACCACATTGCCTGTGTCCATGAGCTAGGTATATATGTTCTTTGTCTAATCTCTTCACTTTCTTTTATTCAGTCTCCTTCCAACCCCCCACCACTCAGATCTGTCAGTCTGTTCCATGTTCCCATGCCTCTGATTCTATTGTGTTCATCAGTTTATTTTGTTCATTAGATTCCATGTATTAGTGAGATCATATGGTATTTGTCTATCTTTGTTGCTTATTTCATTTAGCATAATAATCTCCAGGTCCATCCATTCTGTCACAAAAGGTAAGAGTTCCTTCTTTTTTATAACCTCATAACATTCCATGGCTTTTTTATAACCTCATAGTATTCCAGTTCACATCTATTGATGGGCACTTGGGCCGTTTCCAGATCTTGGCTATTATAAATAATGTTGCTTATGAACACAAGGGTGCATATATTGGTTCTGATTGGTGTTTTCAGGATTCTTATGATATATTCCCAGAAGTGGAATCACTGGATCAAAAGGCAGTTCCATTTTTAATTTTTTGAGGAATCTTCGTACTGATTTTCATGGTGGCTGCACCAGTCTGCATTCCCACCAACAGTGCGCTAGGGTTCCCTTTTCTGCACATCTTTACGAGCAGTTGTTGTTTTGATTTATTTTCAGTAACCATTCTAGCAGGCATGAGGTGATAACTCATTGAAGTTTTTTAATTTGCATCTCTCTGATGATCAGTGACTTTGAGCACTTTTTCATCTGTCTGTATGTCCTCTTTGGAGAAACGTCTATTCAGGTTCTTTGCCCATTTTTTAATTGAACTGTTTATCCTCCTGGTGTTGAGATGTATAAAATCTTTACATATTTTGGAAACTAACCCCTTATCAGGTGTATCATTGGCAAGTATGTTCTCCCATACATTGGACTCCCTTTTCATTTTGTTGATGGTTTCCTTTGCTATACAGAAAATTTTTTATTTTGATGTAGTTCTATTTGTTAATTTTCCCCTTTGTTTCCCTTGCTCTCAGAGGTGTACCAGCAAAATATTGCTATGTGAGATGTCTGAGATTTTACTGCCTATGTTTTCTTCATGGGTACTACTTAGAAAAGGGTTTTCATAATCCACATGTTACTCAGAGGCAATGCAGTTCAGTGGTTAGTGGGTAAGAGGCTGAGCTCTGGAGTACCTTTGTTTGAAGCCAAGCTTTATGATATACAAGCTATCTACCTTTGAGCAAGTTACTCCTGTGTGCCTCAGTTTCCTCATGTGTCAAATTCAGATGTTAATAGTGCTACCTGGCCAGTGTGGCTCAGAGGTTGAGCATCAATCTATGAACCAGGAGGTTGCAGTTTGATTCCCTGTCTGGACATATGACTGGATTGTGGACTCAATCCCCAGTAGGGGGCATGAAGAGGCAGCCAATCAATGAGTCTCATTATTCATGTTTCAATCTCTCACTCTCCTTTTTCCTTCTCTGAAATCAGTAAAAATACTGGGGGATGGGGAGAGATAATCATTAAAAAATATGCTAATATGTGATGCTTTCAACAAAGAATTATTGAAACAAATGCTACCTCATAAGTTTGCTTCAAGCATTAAGTAATCCTATATAATAAAGAGATAGCCGAAACCAGTTTGGCTCAGTGGTAGAGCGTTGGTCTGCGGACTGAAAGGTCCCGGGTTCGATTCCAGTCAAGGGCATGTACATTGGTTGCGGGCACATCCCTGGTGGGGGGTGTGCAGGAAGCAGCTGGTCGATGTTTCTCTCTCATTGACATTTCTAGCTCTCTATCCCTCTCTCCTTCTCTCTATAAAAAAATCAATGAAATATATTTAAAAAGAGAGAGAGAGATAATATACAAATTGACCATCATTCTAACACACAAGATGGCTGCCCCCAGGTGGTCAAAGATGGCCGGTCCCATGTGGATACAAGATGGCTGCCACAAGATGGCCAGCAGGGGAAGGCAGTTGGGAGGGACCAGGCCTGCAGGAGAGGGCAGGTAGGAGTGACCAGTCCTGCAGAGGAGGGAAGTTGGGGGTGACCAGGTCAGCAGGGGAGGGCAGTTAGGGGCAATCAGGCTGGAAGGGGAGCAGTTAGGTGTAGATCAGGCTGGTAGTGAAGGGATTAGGGGATGAACAGAAGGCAGGCAAAAGCAATTTGGGGCAATCAGGCAGGCAGGCAGGTAAGCAGTTGGGAACCAGCATTCCTGGATTGTGAGAGGGATCCCAGATTGGAAAGGGTGCAGGCTGGGCTGAGGGACACGCCCCCACTGCCCTATGCATGATTTTATGCACTGTGTCTCTACTTTAATATATATAAAGCACTTAGAAAAGTGGCTGGCTCATGGTAAGAACCCAGTTCTTTAGCAAGGACCTCAAGAATGAGGGAAATGGCCCCAGCGACAGAACTGCCAGTCTTCAGCCACTGTCACCTTGACGTGGGATAGGGAAGAGGTGGTACAGAGCATCTGAAACTTGTCTCCTGAGTCCATATCTCAACAGTTGAGAAACAAGCAGCAGCGCTTCTCAATTTTGATGTGCCTATGAATCACCTGAGGAGCTTGTTAAAATGCAGATTCTTGTCCTTAAGGTCCAAAGTGCAGCTTCCCTAACAGGCTTCCTGGAGGTGCTGCTGCTGCTGGCCTGCAGACCTCACTGTGAGAAACAAGAGTCTAGAGAATGCTAAGTAGGCTCTTTTCCTAGGATGAGAGAACTCTCCAGGGTCTTTTCTTTTACTCAGCCTCTTCTATCATTTTTGTCATGGGTCATGGTCAAGAAAATGTGTTTTTTTTTTTTTAAAGGATTGCTTCAGAGGGAAAATACATAGATATTGTACTTTGAATTTCATAAAATATTTTAAATCTTTAAGCATTTGATGGTGCCTCCCCCACCCCTTTAGAATTCAAAATTAGTTTTTCCTTTTTGCTCATTAATTAGAAACTACAGGATTGAGAATATTTTTAGGTAGGCAAAATGTTTCCCTCTGCTTTCCAAATAGGGATGAGAAAAACAAGACAAGCATCCTCTTTCTTATTTTTTTTACTTTTATTTTTTATTGTTAATTCTCACTCAAGGGTATTTTTTCCATTGGTTTTCTTAGGAAGAGTGGAAGGGAGGGAGCGAGAAGTGAGAGAAACATCGGTGTGAGAGAGACACATCAATTGCTGCTGGCACACGCCCAACTGGTAAATGTTCTTGACTGGGAATCCAACCTGCAACCCTTAGGTCTGCAGGCCAATACTCTAACCACTAAGCTGCCAGCCAGGGCATAAGCATCCTCTTTCCAAATGAGACCTTTGCCAAGCAACCAGTCCTTTCATTTTAACCGCATGCATATTTCAAGGAAAATGTAAACCACATGTTTGTGTTCCACTGACATAAATCATTATTTGATATTTCACATAAAACGTTTTTTGTGTGTGTGTTTTTTTTATTGTTAAGGAGCTTCCAACAACCAGGCTGGGTTTTGCTAAGACTAAAGTTGGGCCTTCGCAAACAGCTAAATTGGATAGCCTTCAGATTGGAAAGTCTAAATCCAGTTGAATGATTTCACACATTTAGGCTAAATTAATTTTTAACCATTTAGTCAATTTCTTCACTGTCTTCTACAGATACTTCCTCACAGAAACTCAGGCTATGCAGAGACTTGAAACTGTGTATGTGTGTGTATGTGTGTGTGTGTGTGTTAAAAACATATTCACAAGCACAAGATTAAACCAGAACCTTATAGCAGGAGTGAGCAAACTTTTTCTGTAAAAAGCCACTAGTAAGTATTATATAAGTTCTGTGGGTCAGACGGTGTGTCAGTTTGCCAGAGAAGCTGTAACCAAGTACCAGGGACTGGGAGGCTTAAACAACAGAAATATATTCTCTCACAGTTCTGGAGGCTGCAAGCCTGACACCAAGGTGTCAGCAGAGTGGGTTCCTTCTGAGGCTTCAAGAATCTGTCCTATCCTTTCTCCTAGTTGTAAGTGTTTTACAGGCAACTTTGGCATTTTTTTTTGGCTGCCTCAGCCCAATCCCTGCTTTTATCTCCACACAGCATTCTTCCTGTGTGCATGTCTGTGTCCAAGTTTCCCCTCTATAAGGACGTAAATCATATTGAATTAGGTACTCAACCTGCTCCAGTATGACTTCATCCTAACTTTACTAACTACATCTGCAAAGAACCTGTTTCCCCAAATAAGGCCACATTCTGAGTTACTGAAGTTAGAACTTCAACATATGAATGGTGGGGGGGAGGGGGGGTGGCGGGTGGACACGATTCAACCTATAAAATACAGTGTCTGAGCAACCAAAAGACTTGTATGCATGCACATTAGCATAACCAATGGACACAGACACCGAGGCAGTGGGGGCTTGCCAGAGGAGGGAATGGCTGGGGGCCGGAGGGGGTGGGGTCGAGCAGGGAAAAAGGAGACATATGTAAAACTTTAGACAATAAATACATTTTTTAAAAAGATAATAACCCAGACTCTGGGGTCATAAAAAAAAATACAATTCTGTTCCAACTACTCAACTCAGCCCTTGGAGTGCAAAAGAAGTAATAGAAAATATATAAGCAAATGGGTGTGGCTGTATTACAATAACGCTTTACTTAGAAAAGTGCTGGTCTGTGGGCAGTAATTTGCAGATCCCAGTGTTAGGATACCTCTGATCCCTTCTGAATATGAAAGAAAACAGAAAAAGATTTGGCACTTGACAAGAGAGAGAGAGAGAGAGAGAGAGAGAGAGAGAGAGAGAGAGAGAGAGGAGAAAAAACTTTGCCAGTTTGGGCAATACCTCCTTTATATTTTGTATACCAGTCACTATGCCTTACATTTAGCTTTAATATGTCTTATGCTTACATTTAAATATAGTCTGAGTTAATATACCATTTCAATTAAGCAAACTGCTATAAATTTTATAATGGTAACTCTAATTACTATATCATTATATCCCTTTGTGGGGGACTGCTACTAAGTTCTAGAATGACCCAGAAATAGACTTTTCCCATTTAATATTTGCTGCATGCTTTCTAGTATGAGTATGTCTAAACACTGGTAATTAATTATGACTTTAATCCCTTTAGAAATGTATGTATATTTATCCCCATAAATACATGTGTCTATATTTCTTTTCACACAATTAATATTTCTAGAGTGCCTACAGGCACTGTATTAGGCTGTCTACAGTGATGTCTGGATAAGACACAAACATTGCCTCCGCGGATTTCCTGTGGCCTGGAAGAGATACCATGGGCAAAGAAAACAGTTAATATAATAACATATATTCAAACACCATCCAAAGACTTACATATATACCTGCTTTGTCCTGCTGGGTCTGCATACACACACACACACACACACACACACACACACACACACACACACACATATGGCTTCTTCACTTATGGAACTTTACATGGAACCAAATTAGAGAATGCTATATAGGGTCATAGATGCACGTGCTTAAAAAAAGCTTTCATGAAAAGCTTGGAAGTTAACTACACAGGATAGAAAGGGTGTCAATCGGGCACATATGCACTTACGATGTATCTTGCAATATAGCAGAGGCCATGCTCCCCTTACATTAAAACATAGGCTGGGCTTATTAATGTCCTTTTATATGAAAATGCTCGGCATCTGGGAAACCCCGGAACTCTTCCTCCGCACGGCTATAAAGATGGCCGGAGTCACCTGCTTTCCATTTTAAGGGAGCAGATGTGCACGCAGTGAGTGGTCTTGTGGAGGGTGACATGAACCCACTCCTGGGTGTCAGTGTTGGATGCCGGGGGCTCATTCATCTTCAGCAGAGGTGCCCCGGGAAACCACTTTCTTGAAGTTCCCCAAGATTGGCCTTGTATTGAGGATCTGAAAGAAAAATGCCCACTGGATTGTACCAATTATAAAGCAGGTCGAATTTGGGGGCCAAAAAAGTGGACCATATGCCTTTAATCAGGTTTGTTACCTAAAACGTTTTCAATTCAGGCAGAGATTTTCCAGAGAAAGTGTCAGCGATGAAGGTATATATATAAAACACCATCTGACCTGAAATGTCAGGTATATGTGACTTTAATGATTTTAACCATTTTAGGCCCAAAGAAAACTTCTAAAATAATAATGAAGATGTGATTGATCTCTTTATAATTATAGAAACATCCATGACCTTCAATAATACAAGCTAAAATCTACCTTTACACATACAGTGGATTTCAGAACCACATATAATTAACTTGTATTTTTTGAAATACAATTTGAACTCAAGGAATAAAACTGGAATTTGTCCTACAAATAAAACAGTACAGCATCCCTAAACTTTTTTAAAATATTTTTATTGATTTCAGAGAGGAAGGGAGAGGGAGAGAGAGAGATGGAAACATCAATGATGAGGGAGAACCATTGATCAGTTGTCTTCTGTACACCCCCTACTTGGAGTTGAGCCTGCAACCTAGGCATGTGCCCTGACCTGACTGGGAATCAAACTGTGACCTCCTGGTTTATAGGTCAATGTTCAACCATTGAGTCACACTGGCCAGACTCTGAACATATTTTAATCTGGAATTTTTTTTAATCTTTTGGACTCCCTGGTTTATAGTTTAGAAGTAACAGTCCTATCCTAAGAATCTTATACACTTTTTAGGGGGATATGAGGCAGTTTCTCTCTCTTCCTTCTACTTTTACTAAAATAAAGGGAAAGCCTTCCATCTTCCCACAGAAACTCGAACAAGAAGATGGAACTAAATGGCTTTTTTCTCCTCGACATTTTGCAAACTTTAAGAAACGAAGCACTACAGCATGTCAATGCAGAATAATGATAATATTAATAATGATGGAGCTGATGATGATAATGATGAATTAGACAATATAATTCTCTTCTTATTCTAAGTGTGAAAACTGAAGCAAAATGATAAAGTGCCTTTCCCAAGCTCAGTGGCTCCACAAAGAGAACTAGGGCTTCTCCTCCCCTCACACTTCTTCAGGGGAGAACAAATATCACTAATGTTCATCCTCACCAGGAGAAAGCCACACTGGCCCACTCAATGGCCAATTAGAATAAATTGTAAATTAGGACAAATATCATAGGTAATACAAAAATCAAAAGCTCTCCAAAGAAAAGGAACAAAAAACCTGAATAAATAAGCTTAACGGTCCATTGTTTGTGGGGAAAATGATGAAATTATCATCAAAATATTCTATGAATTGAAGACAAATTTTTATGTGGATAGACTTTTATTTAAAAAAAAAAACAAAAAACCTACCTAGAAAAAGTAAAGACTCTTCTAGGACAGGTATTAGTTTTCATAAAAGGGGCATTTGTCTGATAAGAGATTTTTTTTTTAAAATTGCTTTGTGTGAGTCTGAGTAAACTGGTCAATTAAAATCCTTCATACTAACCCACATTGTAAAGCAATGTTTGTGACTGTGCTAAGCATTTGGACATTAAAACTGTGTCCACACCGGAGAGTGTACTAATTATCCCAGAATCAAGCCCACAGGGACTGAATCGTTCAGGTGAAAATACCCTTTTTCTTTAAGAGCCATTTTTAGGGACTCACATTACCAGCAAATACTATAGCACTTCTTTTGCCCTGTGAAAGACAAACCTCGTCTAAATATCAACGTGCAGATGCCAAACCTGTGTTTCAGCAATGTGCCAATCTGCTTCCCTCATCAAAACTCTGGGTGAGGTATTGTTTTCACATTCAGGGGCATTAGCCCAGCAAGGCAAGGGGGGAAAAAAAAATCTTCATTTGGACAGCACATCTTTCAGACATTCCCTTCTTTTATTGATTTGTTTTCTCCTGTCCCTTTTCTCCTTCTTTTGTTTCCTTATCATAGCTTCAGGTTATTTCGTGCAAAGTATTGATGGGAATGGATGGTTTTGGTCGATGGAGAGCTAATGCATCCCTAATCCCACTATTGTTATAGAGTTATGCTTTACTCTGGTCTCTGATGGGGGAAAAGGTGCAAAGCTGTTGATCCTAGTTTTATTTGTCACAAACCCATCCATCAATCAAACACAAGCATGTCTGAATGCTGAATGACATGTGGGTCTCAGCTGAAAAAATTCGATAACACTGTATTGTCAGGTCTCTCACTCCTTTTTTGATAAGAAATACATTTGACTGAAATAGATAAGCATGCAACTACTAAAGACTTGAAGAGAGAAAAGTGACATATTGGCACCAAAGGTTATTTATCTTTGGTATTAATGATACTTATAAGTAAATAAAATGGGAGAGGCAGCTACAGCTAGAAACATACAGAGTCCCTAAGGCTTGGTTATGTTTAACTACCACTGCCTCTACTATTATTCAGATTTTCAAATATTAATCTGACCATATTTCACAGTTGGCTGCCCTGGTTTTGAAATGCTAGCAAAGGCGCCATTGGTGAAGGTGACAGGGTGGAGGGAATAAGTATCTCTTGTTTACACTGCTCTGAACAGTACAGATCTCTTTTTGTTGTGTATGCTAGGTAGACCCTGGCATATTTTTGTGTCTGTATGAACTCGTAAGTTCGCAATCGTCTCCTCTTATGAGTGAAAGCATTTAGTTGGGGGGATCTTAATGATTTTAAACTGGAAATATATATGCATGTCATTTTAGCAGCGATTTAACTTATAATTACAGTCTCAAACATGGTTTCTGTTGTGTCCCTTTTATTCCAGTTACTAAATTAGGGACTTTAATAGATTGTGAAAGCCTATCTTTTCAGTTATATACAATTTTCTATTCATAGTCATTTCAAGATAATTGCATTTGGAAATAGTTGAAACGTTAAAAACAACACTACCCATATAACATAATTTTAGGGGCAAAATTAATCAACAAATCAGAACATTTTGAAAACCATTTTACTTTCTTGTCATAACATTTGAGAGAAGACAAGTATTTTTTTAATGACCTAAAAAAAAAGCCCACTGAGGAAGGTAACAAAAAGACAAATCTGAGTTAGAAGGCACCAATATGAACATTTTGTAGCTGAATCACCACACTATGAAAGTAAGCCATTTTTTTTCTCTGTTCAGTGACTAGGGGCTAGGAAACTGCAAAAAAAAAAAAAAAAAAAAAAAAAAATCAATGTGGGAGTGCTGTGGATTTGTGGGGTAAATTACATGTGCTTGGCTGCTCCTTTGTATCTGCCCTATATTCTACATAAGGTACTTTAGATGGAGCTGTCACATAATACATATACTTCATATTGAATTTTATAGATTTAACAACTTGAACTTCATAATAAGGCAAGAGGAGAAACTGTATCTCCCTCAGATCCCTAACACCTAAATTATTCTAAAAATTAGCTAAATGGCAGCTCCCAATTCTGAATTCATGCTGGGAGACCAAAACAAACAAACAAACAAAATCAAGTTCAATTCCTAATTCTCTTCACGTTCTATTTTTTCTTCTTTTGTTTACATTTTATCTTAACTTCCCCATCCCTTTAAAAACATGTTGATTTTTTTTTTTTTATTGAATCTATTGAGGTGACATTGGTTAGTAAAATTATATAGGTTTCAGGGGTACAATTCTATAATATCATCTGAATATTGTATTGCGTATTAACCACCCCCAACCCTCTTTCCCTCTGGTAATCACCATATTGTCATCTTACTATGAGGGATTTTTGTTGTTATTGTTTTTTGCTTAATCCCCTCACCTTTTTCACACAGACCCCCTACACCCTCCCCTCTGATAGCTTTCAGCCTGTTCTCTGTATCTAGGATTCTGTTTCTACTTTGTTTGTTAGTTTATTTTGTTCATTAGAATCCACATAGAAGAGAAATCATATCATATTGTAGTTGTCTTTCTCTGACCAGCTTATCTCACTTAGCATAATACTTTCCAGGTCATCCATGTTGTCCCAAAAGGTAAGATTCCCTTCTTTTTACGGCTAAGTAGTATTCCATTATGTAAATGTACCACAGCTTTTTTTATCCACTCATAAACTGATGGGCACTCGGGCTGTTTCCAAATCTTGGCTATTGTAAATAATAATGCAATGAACATAGGGATGTAGATATTCTTCCAAATTAGTATTTTAGGATTCTTTGGATATATTCCCAGAAGTGGAGTCACTGGGTCATAAGGCAGGTTCCATTTTTAATTTTTTGAGGTACCTCCATATTGCTTGCCACAGTGGCTATACCAGTCTGTATTTACGCCAACAATACATGAGGATTCCCTTTTCTCCAAATTCTCCCTAACATTTGTTTGTTGATTTATTGATGATAGCCATTCTGACAGGTCTGAGGTGATATCTCCCTGTAGTTTTCATTTGCATTTCTCTGATTATTACTGACACTAAGCATCCTTTCATATGCCTACTGGCTATCTATCTATATGTACTCTTTGGATAAATGTCTATTCATCTCCTTTGCCCATTTTTATTTTTTAAATACATTTTTATTGATTTCATAAAGGAAGGGAGAGGGAGGAAATGATAGAAACATCAATGATGAGAGAGTATCATTGATTAGGTGCTCCATTGTGGATGGAGCCTGCAAGCCAGGGAATCTAACCTGTGACCTCCTAGTTCATAGGTCAATGGACAAATACTGAGACACACCCTTCGCCCATTTTCAATCAGATTATTTAGATTCTTGGTATTGAGTTTGGTAAATTCTTTATAATTTTTGGATATTAAGCCCCTATCAGATGTATCAGCAAATATGTTGTCCCATTCAGTGGGTTTGTCTTTTCATTTGTTGATGGTTTCTTTTGTTGTGCAAAAACTTTTTAGCTTGATGTAGTCCCATTTGTTTATTTTTTTGTCTCTCTTGCCTGAGGTGACATATCAGAAAAAATATTGCTATAAGAAGTGTCCGATATTGTACTGCCTATATTTTTTTCTAGGATTACGGTTTTGATTTTAACATTTAAGTTTTTAATCAATTTTGAGTTTATTCTTGTATAATGGTGTAAAAAGGTGGTCTGGTTTCATTTTTTGCATATATATTTCCAATTTTTCAACATCATTTATTGAATAGACTATCTTTACCTTATTGTGTGTTCTTACCTTCTTTGTCAAATATTAATTGACTATAACGATGTGGGCTTATTTCTGGGCTCTCTATTCCATTCCATTGATCAATATCTCTGTTTTTATGCCAGTACCATGCTGTTTTGATTACCTTGGTCTTATATCAATAGTATAGTTTGATGTTTGGTATTGTGATACCTTCCACTTTGTTCTTCTTTCTCTCTCAAGATTGCTGAGGCTCTTTAGGGTCTTTTGTGGTTACATATAAATTTTTGGAATATTTGTTCTAGTTCTTTGAAATACACTATTGTTACCTTGGTAGGAATTGCATTGAATCTAGAAATTGTCTTGGATAGTTATGGATATCTTAATTATGTTAATTCTTCTTATCTGTGGACATTTTAATTATGTTAATTCTTCCTATACACTTATTTGTATCTTCTTCACTTTCTTCAGTGTCGCATAATTTTCCAAGTACAGGTCTTTTATATCCTTGATTAGATTTATCCCTAGATATTTTTTCTTTTAATGAAATTATAAATGGGATTGTCTTCTTAGTTTCCCTTTCTAATAATTCATTATAGGTGTATAGAAATGCAAATGATTTCTGGATATTTATTTTGTATCCTACTTTACTGAATTCATTTACTGGCTTTACTACTCTCTTGGTGGAATCTTTAGGGTATCATGTCATCTGGAAAAGAGGACAGTTTTCCTTTTTCCTTTACAATTTGGATGTCTTTCATTTCTTCTTGTTGTCTGATTGCTATAGTTAGGACTTCTATTACTATCCTATATAATAAAAGCCCAGTGACCGAACAGCGGAACGACCAGAACAATCGCTCAACCAGTTGCTAGGACACACACTGACCACCAGTGGGGGCAGATACTCAACATAGAAGCAGTCCCCTGGTGGTTAGTGTGCTCCCACAGTGGGAGCACCACTCGGCTGACTAGGATGAGCAGTGCTCCCACAGTGAGCCAATCCCCATAGGCTATGTCCTCCCCTCCCCCCCGCCAGTGTACAAATCCCACGCACCAGGCCACTGGTGTTGAATAAGAGTGGTGAAAGCAGTCATCCCTATCTTGTTCCTTTTATTAAGGAAAATGCTTTTAGTTTTTGCCCACTGAGTATGATGTTGGCTCTGGGTTTGCACTATATGGTTTTTATTGTGTTGAGGAATGTTTCCTCTATTCCCATTTTTCTGAGTTTTTATCACAAATGGATGCTGGATTTTATCAAATGCTTTTTCTGTATTTGTTGATGTGGTCATGTGATTTTTATCTTTCATTTTGTTTATGTGTCATATCATATTTTTTGGTTGGTGAAGTTTGTAGTAAACTTGCATCCCAGGAATAAATACCTCTTATCATGGTGTTTGATCATCTTAATGTATTGCTGGATCTTGTTTGCTAACATTTTATTGAGAATTTTTGCATCTATGTACATCAAGGCTATTGGTGTATAATTTTCTTTCTTTTAGTAGTGCCTTTATCTAGTTTTGGAATTAAGATAACAGAGGCCTCATAAAGGGAGCTTGGGAGTATTCCCTTCTCTTGAATTGTTAGTTCCTATTTGAATGTTTGGTAAAATTCACCTGTGAAGCCATTTAGTCCAAGAATTTTGTTCGTTGAGAATTTTTCTATTACTAGGTGTAGTGAAATTGAAACAATTTTTCAGTTTGTTTTTTTTTTCTTATGATTGATTTCTAGTTTCATACCATTATGGTCATAGAAGAAGAGAAGATGCTTGATGTGATTTCAGTCTTCTGAAATTTATTTAGACTTGTTTTGTATCCTAACTTGTGGTCTATCCTAAGAAATGTTCTATGTGCACTTGAAAAGAATGTATATTCTGCTGCTTTGGGGTGAAATGCTCTAAAGATATCAATTAAATTCATTTTATCTAGTGTGTCATTTAAGGCTGCTATTTCCTTGTTGACTTTCTGTCTGGAAGATTTACTCATTAATGTCAATGGGGTGTTAAAATCTTCAACTTGGTCTGTATTACTCTCCATATCTCCCTTTATGTCCATCAAGATTTGCTTAATATATTTAGGTGTTATTATGTTGGGTACATAAACATTTACAAGGGTTAAATCTTTTTGTTGGATTGCAACATGTTATTTCTTAAAGCCTTCACAGTAGGGCCCATAAACCAGAAAATGAGAGCCAAATAAACCTTTGAGAATCACTAGAAGTTACTGATGACTATTCTTTTAGGTTTCCAACTTGTTTTAGTTTGGACTCACTTTGCAGTGATCTTTTTTTTTAATCCTTAACCCAAAAATATTTTTCCTTTTTCCTTTTCTTTTTCTTTCTTTTTTTTTTCTTTTGCTGCTGTTGTTTATTTTTTATTTTATTTTTTAAAACAACTTTACTGTTTAAAATATTACAAATAGTAGTACAATGTCTCCTTTTTTCCCCATTGACCTTCCTCCAGCCTTCCCTACCTTCCCTCCCCCCATTACATGCCCTCAACCCCCCCGCCCCAGGTGTGTTGTATCTATTGGTTATGCTTATATGCATAACCTTTGGTTGATCTCTTAACCACCTCCCCCCAATCCTTCCCTGCCTTTGTGCTGTAGTTTCACAGTCTGTTCGATGCTTCTTTGCCTCTGTATCTATTTTTGCTAATCAGTTTTTAATGTTCTTTATATTCCACAAATGAGTGAGATCATGTGGTATTTAAAGAGAGTGGGAGAGAGAGGGAAAGACAGAGAGAAACATTAATGTGAAAGAAACACATTGATTGGTTGCCTCCTGGACGAGGTCTAGGCCAGGGAGGACCCTGCAAGCAAGGTACATACCCTTGACTAGAATGGAACCCAGCACCTTTCAGTCTGCAGGCTGACACTCTATCCACTGAGCCAAACCAGCTAAGGCTGCAATCATTTTTTTAATTCTTTTTTTTTCTTTATCGATTAAGGTATTACATATGTGTCCTTATCCTCCTATTGTCTCTCCCACCCCCTCACTCGTGCCCTCACCCACCCTGATGTTTGTGTCCATTGGTTATGCTTATATGCAAACATACAAGTACTTTGGTTAATTTTCCCCCTTACCCACACACTTCCCTACCTTCCCTGTGAGGTTTGACGATCTGATCAATGCTTCTCTGTCTCTGGATCTGTTTTTGTTCATCAAATTATGTTGTTCATTATGTTCCATAAATTAGTGAAATCATGTGATACTTGTCTTTCTTTGACTGGCTTATTTCACTTAGCATAATACTCTCCAATCCCATCCATGCTGTTGCAAATGGTAAGAATTCCTTCCTTTTTTACTGCAACATAGTATTCCATTGTTAGAAGTACCACAGATTTTTAATCCACTCATCCGCTGATGGGCACTTAGTCTGTTTCCAAATCTTAGCCATGGGAAATTGTGCTGCTATGAACATAGGGGTGTATATATCCTTTCTGACTTGTGTTTCTGATTTCTTGGGATATATTCCTAGATGTGGGATCACTGGGTAAATGGGAGTTCCATTTCTAGTTTTTTGAGGAAACTCCATACTTTTCTCCACAGTGGCTGCACCAGTCTGCATTCCCACCAGCAGTGCACGAGGGTTTCTTTTTCTCCACATCCTCATCAGGACTTGTCATTTGTTGATGATACCCATTCTGAGAGGTGTGAGATGGTACTGCATTATCATTTTGATTTGCATCTCTTGGATGATTAGTGACTTGTAAGCATGGTTTCATATGTCTTCCTTATGTCTTCTTTCAAAAAGTTTCTATTTAGGTCTATTGCTCATTTTTGGATTGGGTTGTTTATCTTCCTTTGTTAAGTTGTATGAGTTCCCTGTAAATGTTGGAGATTAAACCCTTATTGATGATAACATTGGCAAATATGTTTCTCATGCAGTGGGCTTTCTTGTTGTTTTGTTGATGGTTTCTTTTGCTGTGAAAAAGCTTTTTATTTTGATGTAGTCCCATTTGTTTATTTTCTCTTTAGCTTCCATTGCCCTAGGAGCAGTATCGGTGAATAAATTGCTCTGGCATATCTCTGAGATTTTGCTGCCTTTGAATACCTCTAGAATTTTTATGGTTTCCTGTCTTATGTTTGAGTCCTTTAACCATTTTGAATTTATTTTGTGTATGGACTAAGTTGGTGGTTCACGTTCATTTTTTTGCATGTATCTGTCCAATTTTTCCAACACCATTTATTGAAGAGACTGTCTTGACTCCATTTGTGTGTTCTTGCCTTTTTTGTTAAATATTAATTTAGCACAGTGGTTTGGGTCAATTTCTGGGTTCTCTATTCTATTCCATGGATTTATATGTTTGTTCTTGTACCAGTATCAGGCTGTTTTGAGAACAGTGGCTTTGTAATACAACTTGATATTTGGTATTGAGATTTCTACCTACTTTGTTCTTCTTTCTCAGGATTGCTATGGCTATTCAGGGTCATTTTTTATTTCAGATTGATTTTTGGAGAGTTCATTGTAGGTCTGTGAAATATGCCGTTGGTATTTCAATGGGGAGTGCATTAAATCTATAGATTGCTTTGGGCATAGACATTTTAATGATGTTGACTTTACCAATTCATGAATATAGTATGTTCTTCCATCTGTTTATGTCTTCCAATCTCTCTTTTTTTTGGTTTCCTGTAGTTTTCCATGTACAGATCTTTTATTTCTTATTTAAGTTTATTCCTAGGTATCTTTAATTTTTTGGTGTGAAGATAAATGGGATTGTTTTATTAGTCTCTGTTTCTATAAGTTCACTATTGGTGTACAGAAATGTTATAGATTTCTCGGCATTAATTTTGTATCCTGCTACATTGTCAAATTCACTTATTAAGTCTAATAATTTTTTGATGGAGTTTTTATGGTTTTCTATGTACAGTATCATGTCATCTGCAAATAAGGACAGTTTTACTTCTTCTTTTTCAATTTGGATGCCCTTTATTTCTTCTTCTTGTCTGATTGCAATGGCTAGTACTTCCAGTATAATGTTGAACAGGAGTGGTGAGAGTGGGCATTCCTGATCTAATCCTGTTCTTAAGGGAAATGGTTTTAGTTTTTGCCCATTGAGTATAATGTTAGCTGTGGGTTTGTCATACATGGCTTTTATAATGCTGAGGTATGATCCTTCTATTCCCACCTTGCTGAGAGGTTTTGTCAAGAAAGGGTGCTGGATTTTGTCATCAATTGATATTACTATGTGATTTTTATCTCTCAATTTGTTTATGTGATGTATCATGTTTATTGATTTGCAGATATTGTACCATCCTTTCATAAATCCTGTTTGGTCATGGGGTATGATCTTTCTGATGTACTGTTGGAGCTGATTTGCTAGAATTTTGTTGAGGATTTTGTCATCTATGTTCATGAGGGATATTGGACTGTAATTCTCTTTCATTGTGTTGTCTTTATCTGGTTTGATATTAGGGTAATGCTGACATCATAGAAAGAGCTTGGAAGTTTTCCTTCTTCTTAAATTTTTTTGTATAGTCTGAGGAGGGTAGGTTTTAGTTCTTCCCTTAATGTTTGGTATAACTCCCCTGTGAAGCCATCTGGCCCGGGGGCTTTTGTTTGCTGGAAGCTTTTTTATGACTGTTTCAATTTCTTCCATAGTTATTGGCCTATTGAAACTTTTATATTCTTCCTGAATGAGTTTTGTAAGGTTGCATTTTTCTAGGAATATGTCCATTTACTCCATGTTGTCTAGTTTGTTAGAATAGAGTTGTTCATTTTTTTTTTTTTAACAATTCTTTGTATTTCTGCAGGATCTGTTGTTATTTCTTCTCTTTCATTTCTGATTTTGTTTATTTGGGTCCTCTCTCTTTGTTTCTCGGTGAGCCTGGCTAGAAGTTCATCAATCTTGTTTATCTTTTCAAAGAACCAGCTCTTGGTTTCATTGATCTTTTATATATTTTTTTTGTTTTCGGGGGGTGGGGGTTGTCTCTGTCATTTATTTCTGCTCTGATCTTTATTATCTCCTTCCTTCTGCTCACTCTTGGCTTTTCTTGTTGCTCTCTTTCCAATTCTTTATGTTGTAGAGTTTGATGACTTACTACCATTTTTTCTTGTATTTTGAGGTAAGCCTGTAGAGCTATAAACTTCCCTCTCAGGACTGCTTTCATGTGTCCCATAGGTTTTGGATTGCTGTGTTTTTATTGTCATTAGTTTCCAGGATGTTTTTAATTTCTTCTTTGATCTTTTTAACCAAAAACTGTTTAATAGCATGCTTTTCAGCTTCAAATATTTGAATTTTTTTATTGTTTTTATTGTATTTTTTTTTCTAATATTATGCCATTGTGATCTGAGAAGATGTTTGATATGAGTTCAGTCTTCTTGAATTTGGGGAGACTTTGCTTGTGACCCATATGTGGTTTATTTTTGAAAATGTCCCATTTGCACCTGAGATGAATGTATATTCTGTGGCTTTAAGGTGAAATGTTCTGAAGATGTCAATTAAGTCCATCTGATCTAGTGAGTCATTTAGGATTGCTGTTTCTTTGCTGATTTTTTTGTCTAGAGAATTTACCCAGTGATGTCAGTGGTGTATTAAAGTCCCCTACTATGACTGTATTGTTGTTGATCTCTCACTTGATATCTTCCAGGAGTTTTTTTATGTATTTGGGTGCTCCTGCATTTGATGCATATATGTTTATCAGGGTTATATCCTCTTGTTTTATTGACCCCATTAGTATTATGAAGTGGCCTTCCTTATCTCTTGTTATGGTCTTCACTTTGAAGTCTATTTTGTTAGATATAAGTATTGCTATCCCAGCTTTTTTTTTTTTTTTTTTTCATTTCCATTTGCCTTAAAGATATTTCTCCATCCCTTTATTTTCAGTATGTGTGAGCCCCTTGTTCTGAGGTGGGTCTCTCGGAGATAGCTTATATCTGGGTCATCTTTTTAATCCATTCACTCACTCGATGCCTTTTGATTGGACCATTTAGTCCATTTACATTTAAAGTTATTATTGATAGGTAATTGTTTGTAGCCATTTTGATTTTTTTTTTTTTTTTGTACTGTGTTCCTTCTTCCATTTTTATTTCTTTTTTTTTTTTTATACCAGTCCCTTTAGCATTTATTGCATTGCTGGCTGGTTGTGATAAACTCTCTTAGTTTTTTGGGTTTGTTTTTTGTTTTGTTTTGTTTTGTTTTGTTTTTGTCTGTGTAAGTCCTTATTTCCCTTTCAATTTTGAATGATAGCCTTGCTGGATAGAGTATTCTTGGATTCAGTCCCTTGTTTTGCATCACTTTGTAAATTTCCTTCCATTTTTTTCTGGTCTGATGTGTTTCTGTTGAGAAATAATTTGATAATCTAATGGGATATCTCTTGTACATAACTTTGTCTCTCTCTTACAGCCTTTAAGATTCTCTCTTTGTACTGAACATTTGCCATTATAATTATGTCATGTCTTGGTGTGGGTATTTTTGGATTTTTCTTGTTTGGGACTCTCTGTGCATGTGTGACTTTTTCTTCCCTAAATCAGGGAAGTTTTCTGACATTATTCTTCAAATAGATTTTCTAATCCTTGTTCCTCTTCCTGTCTTTCTGGCACCCCTATTATTTATATGTTGCTTTGTTTCATGTTGTTCTAAAATTCCTTTAGGCTTTTCTCCTGTCTTACTTTTTTTTTCTCCAATTGCAGTTCTGTTTGGGTGTGTTTTGCTCCTCTGTCTTTTAATTCACTAATTTAGTCCTCTGCTTCTCTTTTTCTACTGTTGAAACTTTCATGGTATTTTTTTGTTTGTTTTGTTTTGTTTTGTTTTGTTTTTGCAGCTATATCACTCTTTATTTCTTCTTGATTCTTACATAAGTAGATTTTTTTAATCTATCCAGTTTATGAACTGTATGACCTTTATTCTGAATTCTTTTTCTGACATACTGCATGCCTCTGTTTTATTTAGCTGCTTTTCTGGTGATTTCTCCTTTTCTCTCCTTTGGGGGTTTCTTTGTTTACTCATTTTTGCTACCATCAAGGGATCTATGTGTCGAGTTGTGCAGGGGCTGCCCCTTGGGTGGCAGTGGCTTCTTGAGCAGTGGCTGATCCTCAGGTGGTCACAGCAGCAGCTGCTCCTCAATTGGTAGTGGCTCCTCTGGTGGGTGCTGTACACAGCAGTAGTGGCTCCTCTGGCTGTTGAAGGCAGGCTGCTTGTGAAGCTGCTTCTCCTTGGATGTGCAGGCTGCTCGTGAGACTGCTGCTCCTCAGACAGGGCAGATTGCTCACAAGCCTGCCACTCCTCATATGGAAGTGGGAAGCCTGTGGAGCTGCTGCCTCTGATGGGGGTGGGATGTTTGTGTGGCTGCTACTCCTCAGATGGGTGCAGGCTGCATGCAGCTGCTGCTCCTTGAGTGGGAACAGGTTGCTCCTCAGACCAGCGTAGACTGCTTGTGCAGCTACTGCTCTTCAGATAGGGATGGGCTGAACACTCCCTTTCTATGCCCCTGATTCTATTATATTCACCAGATTAATCTGTTCATCATATTTTTTATTCACTTGATTTTTGGATTCACTTGTTGATAGATATGTATTTTTTGTTCATAATTTTTATCTTTATCCTTTTCTTCTTCTTCCTCTTCTTAAAGAATCCTTTTCAGCATTTCATATAATCCTGGCTTGATGGTGATCAACTCCTTTAGCTTTTTCTTATTGGTGAAGATCTTTATCTTACCTTCAATTCTGCATGATAACTTTGCTGGGTAGAGTAATCTTGGTTGTAGGTTCTTGCTACTCATCACTTTGAATATTTCTTGCCACTTCTGTCTGGCCTGCATAGTTTCTGTTGAGAAATCAGCTGACAGTTGTATGGGTGGTCCCTTGTATATAACTAACTGTTTTTCTCTTGCTGCTTTTAATATTCTCTCTTTGTCTTTTGCTCTTGGCATTTTAATTTTGATGTGTCTTGATGTGGTCCTCTTTGGATTCCTTTTGTTTGGGGTTCTCTGTGCTTCCTGGACTTGTAAGTGTATATCTTTCACCAGGTGGAGGAAGTTTTCTGTCATTATTTCTTCAAATAGGTTTTCAGTATCTTGCTCTCTCTCTTCTTCTGGCACCCCCATAATTCAGATATTGGTATGCTTGAAGTTGTCTCAGATGCTCCTAACACTATCTTCATATTTTTGGACTTTTTCTTTTTTCTTTTCCAGCTGGGTGTTTTTTTGCTTCTTTGTATTTCAAATCTTTGACTTGATTCTTGCGATCCTCCAGTCTGCTGTTGGATCTCTGTATATGATTTTTTATTTCATTCAGTGTATGCTTAAGTTCTAGTTAGTCCTTTTTCATATCCTCAAGGGTCTCACTGAAGTTATCTGCCTTTTCTAGAAAATTCTTGAAAAACCTTATAACTGTGGTTTTGAACTCTATATTCCGTAGTTTGCTTTCTTCCATTTCTTTCATTTGTGACCTGTTTCTCTGTCTCTGCATTTTGGATGCTTCCCTGAATTGATAGAGTGGCTTTGTGTGCTAAGTGTCCTATAGGGCCCCTATAGGTTCAGTCTCTCCAGTTACCTGAAGTGGACACTCTTGGTGCACCCATTTGTGGTTTGTGTGCACAGTTTTGTTGTAGTTAAGCCTTGATTGTTATTGGTATCACTGGGAGGAATTGACCCCCAGGCCAATTGGTTGTGAGGATCAGCTGTGTCTATGATGGGAGAACTTCAGTGCAGAAAACACCCTTATGGAACAGGACTTGCTCTAGTGGGGCTTTGATGCTCACTAAGTCTGCCCCCTGAGTGTGTCCCTTATAGATCTGAGGAGTTATAATCTGGATGGTCCTATTCTGACCCCTGGGCACACTGGTTGTTGGATCTCCAAAGAGGCTAATTTAGCCCTCCTTGAGGCCACCCAGCAAGAGCTACAGAGAGATCTTCAGATTCCTCTTCTTTGTTTGGGTTTTGGAGGTGCCCAGATGAGGCCCAGCTGTGAAGCAATGCAAGCTACTGTGGGGCCTTGAGCATTTTTTTTTTTTTTTGAAATTCTGGGGCTCTCTGACCCAGCTGCAGTTTGATAGGTAAATTTAGATTTCAAAGGACCAGACCATTCATATGCAAAAGCCTCTGAGCACAGCTTGGATGGGGCGAAGTCTCAGGACAGAGAAAACAGCAATGGCTTCCTATCAGCCCTGTCTTAAGAGGCCCCCAGCTCTCAGTGTCCCTCGGTAATCGCTGCAAGCACCTCTGAGAGAAAGCCACCCTCGCGTTCTGCCTGCTGCCAGATAGTCCAGCCTCTCCCCATATGAGTCTGGGTCCCCAGAGTTTCATCCAGAACTGGAGTTCAGACCAGTTGGGCACTTGTGTCTCCCTGCAGATTGAAAAATCCAGCCACGTACTCAGTTGCCAGCCCTCTCTGTGCACCTTCATACCTCTGCACTTTACTTCCATAACTCCTCTGAGTTTCAGTGTGCTTTTCTCTTTCCTTCTAGTTGTAGAATTTCTACTTATCCAGCCTTCCTGTGGTTTTGGATGATGTCTGTTTTGTCTTTTAGTTGTAGTTTTGAGTTTTGAAGTGGTTGTATGAGGCAGCAAGTTCAAATGTTTACCTATGCTGCCATCTTGCTTTCTCCTCTCTGCCACCATTTTCTGTAGTGATTTTTAAGAAGTTGTGAATTCTGGTCCCATTTCAATAAGGTATCTGAAGCCACCATATGGGTTTGAGCAAGGGTCAGGAAGTCCATGGTTATCCCAAGGGCAGCCTCTCTCAGCCAGACACTTCCTATGAGGCTCCAAACAATCCTAGCTGAGAGAGAAGCAATTCAGCTCCTTCTCAGGCAAATACAATGAAGTTGTTCCTATCAACTCTGTGTATTCAGGCCATGGACTTGGGCAGAACTATAACCCGGTCACTTCATACAAAGATCTAGCTAATAAGGATTTATTGAATATGGGGTGGCCTTAGTTTTTCAGTGAGTCTTCAGGAAGAATATGGACTTTGTAATTTTATTCAGGATGATGAGAAACAATAGCAATATTAAGAATACAAGAAATCACCTTGAGCCGAAACCGGTTTGGCTCAGTGGATAGAGTGTCGGCCTGCGGACTAAAAAGTCCCAGGTTTGATTCCGGTCAAGGGCATGTACCTGGGTTGCGGGCATATCCCCAGTAGGGGGTGTGCAAGAGGCAGCTGAATCCATGATTCTCTCTCATTGATGTTTCTAACTCTCTATCCTTCTCCTTTTCTTTCTGTAAAAAAATCAATAAAATATATATTTTTTAAAAAATCACCTTGAGATTTGATAGCATTAGGGACTCATTTCATCCAGAAATGTCTTAGTGAAAAGGATGAAATGTATGATAAAAGTGATTTATGTGACATTTTGAAAATGTTTTGAAATATTATAAAAAAATATAGAATATGCCGGGACCTGTTTGGCTCAGTGGATAGAGCGTCGGCCTATGGACTGAAAGGTCCCGGGTTCAATTCCGGGCAAGGGCATGTACCTTGGTTGTGGGCACATCCCCAGTAGGAGGTATGCAAGAGGCAGCTGATCGATGATTCTCTCTCATCGATTTTTCTAACTCTCTATCTCTCTCTTCCTCTCTGTGAAAAATCAATAAAATATATTTTTAAAATATATATATATATAGAATATATTATAGAATATTATAGAAATATTTATATAAAAATATTATAGAAATCATTTATAATGGCACCATCCCCAAGTGACATTTGCTGCTTTTCTATAATATGTGATACAATGAAATATTAAGAAACAGATTAATCCACTGATCTCATGGGAATATTGTTAATGTGGCTAATTCCACATAATCTATTCCAAACCTTCTCTAATTAAGGAAAAAATCATTAAGAAGTCTATTATTTATAAATGACTTGGAATCAATTTTTTTTACATAAATAAATGTTAAAGGTGTTTATGATATCTATTTTTCCATGGGACAGAGAAATTTGAACTCAACTTATCCAAAGATTAAAGGGTCTAGAAACAGCTTTTTTTTTAATAATTATGAGATAAAGTTCTAAGGACTTGTAGCACTACTTCACACAGCAACCAAGTGTGTATATGCGTGAGTGTGTGTGTGTGTGTGTGTGTGTGTGTGTGTGTGTGTATGTGTCTAGAAACTGTGAGTCAGAGCAAGGGACCCAGGGTACAACTTACGAGTAATTGGGGAGATAGATAGGTACTGTGTTTCCCCGAAAATAAGACATCCTTCGAAAATAAGACCTAGTGCATAGAAAGATAATACATCCCCTGAAAATAAGACCTAGCGCAACTTTGGGAGAAAAAATTAATATAAGACACTGTCTTATTTTGGGGGAAACTGGGTAGATATCAATGAAAATTCTGAAGGCAAATTATTATTTCACAGTATGTCCTGGTGATCTGATTACATATACACATACCCACACATGTATGCATACACATATGTCAATTTTAATGCCCACTGACACCTGAGTTCAAATCCAGTCAGGTGATCTTGGGAAAGTTATGTGGACTCTCTGAAGCTAACTTCCTCATCCACAAAAGAACATAGTACCTATATTCCTGGGTTATAGGCACTGTGTTCTTTCAGAGCATTAGTGGAAGTGCATGTACAGATCCTACACTATCTGGCACAGAGTAGGCACTTGAGAGTGGTATTATTGTTGCTGTTCCTGTTCCTAAAACTCCTTGTGACCATAGCCTATCTCCCTTGATCTCAAGAACATGGCAGGAGCTGCTTGAATGTGGTCACACTCGGGAGTGGCTGGATCAGGCTAACAAGGTTCCAGCCACTAGTTCCTAGTCATCACTCACAGTACTTTCCTCAAATTCAGCCTTGAGTGCTACACAAAACCTGGAATCTATGTGTATTTCTATGAAAATAACCTATTGATCTGCACAAAACAAAGAAGAAACATCAAGTTAATGTATCTTTATAGCAGTATAGATCTGGTTACTTTGAAATATTTGGGTCTGGACTGAATAAATGAGTTTTCAGTGTAGTAATTGGTATCATGCACACGTGGTCTCTGTTCCTCCTGTTGCATGTAGACCAATTTATAGCTAAGCTCATCTTGTGATCTGGTAATCCCAGAAGCCATCAGGCTGCAAAACTTGGAATGAATCATTTCCTCTCTTCTCTTTGTCCTCCTTTTCCTCTTCTTTGTCCTCCCTCTTCATTTTCTTCCTTCTCCTCCTCTTTTTCCTTCCTTTTCTTTTTCTCCCCCGACCAAGCTATTGAAATTTTTATTCACTTCCCTTAAAAACTAGACCTTATTCTAGCCTGTGCTGCTTAATAAATGACTAAGTCAGTTTGACATCTTATATAAATGATAAGGCAGTCAAAATAGTGGTTGTCTAATACTATCTCATAGTCCTTAATAGTTCTTCATAATATATAAAAGAAACCTGACAGTAGTTTTTAAATGTTCAGGGCTCATAACGTAGTAGACATTGTGCCCTGCTATTTCTCTAGAGAAAAATAAGAAAGTATCTCACAGCCCAAAAGATTCTAAAAAACAAGAAGGTAAGGAAAAAGTCTTGGCAATTACTCTTAGAGCCCAAAGTATCTGGTTTTCCAATGGATAGATCCATATAGGGCAATCCCCATATGATCAACATTGCCATGAAGTTAGGGTGATCATATACCTGATTGCTTCTAACTCTTTTAACAATGAAAGGGATGCTATTAATAATTGTAATAAGTATTAATCCAGGATGGGCCTGGGAAACAGGGATGTTTAGTCATCCTATCTAAAGGCAGCAAGACTAGCCGAAACCGGTTTGGCTCAGCGGTAGAGCGTCGGTCTGCGGACTGAAAGGTCCCAAGTTCATTTCCAGTCAGGGACATGTACATTGGTTGCGGGCACATTCCCAGTAGGGGGTGTGCAAGAGGCAGCTGGTCAATGATTCTCTCTCATTGACATTTCTAGCTCTCTATCTCTCTCCCTTCCTCTCTGTAAAAAATCAATAAAATATATTTTTAAAATAAGTAAATAAAGGCAGCAAGACTAAGATTTGGGCCCAGCCAGCGTGTCTCAGTAGTTGAATGTTGATCCGTGAACCAGGAGATCATGATTGGATTCCCAGTCAGGGCACATATCAGCATCATAGGCTCTATCCTCAGTAGGAGGTGTGCAGGAGGCAAACAATTGGTGTGTGTTCTCACATTGATGTTTTTCTCCCTCTCCTCTCCTCTCTAAAAACAATAAACTAAAAGAAGAAGAAAGTTATAATTTAAGCAGAGAAACAGTGTAATGATATAGAGAGAAAAAAAAAAGAAAGAAAATAAAAACTATTGACAATGGGATCAGAACGACCTGGTTTATAGATCTAACTCTGTCATTCACTAGCTTTGTGACCTTGGATAAATTATTTAATCCCTCCAAACATTGGTAGCACTAGCATTACCTACAAAATAGGTAGACTACCTATCTAGGGATGATAATAATAATGAAGTGTGATCATGTTTTAAAAAGTCCAGCACTGTGTCTACCATATGGAAGCAGCTCAATCAATGGAAGTTATTAAGAATAATAAAATGTTTAGTATGTTCTATTTAAGAAGAATGTTATTCTGAATGGCAAGACACATTACCAGATTTACCACATCAGGGACCTTCCCCAATGAGATGCTCACTGAGCCCATTTAGGGCAGCAGATATTCACGGCTTTCTGAGGCATAAAAGCCAACCAGGCGTAGTCATGTAAGTAAGAAGAATATGAGTAGTAGACACTCATAGACTGACAGGCCAGAAAGTGATTGGAGCAGGACACAGCTCAGAGGCTGAGTTCGGGCAGTAATAAAAATGCCTGGAAAACAAGGTCCTTTTACCAAAATCAGGGCCTAGAATCCAGTGGCAAACCATTTGACCAGTACATGAGATTGATTAAAAAATAATAATAGAATAAAATGTTCTTTTGGTAAAATATTAGGCTTTGGAATTTCTTAGAGTAAAAGAACGTTTAGGAATGGGTTGTACTGCCTTAAGATGTAGTGAGTTTTCCATAAACAAAAGAGCATTCAGATATATCTAAAAAGCTTCTTCTGTGGGGATTGTTGAATGGAATTAAGCATTGGCTGGAAAACTGAATTAAATCACCTACCTAGCCAAAGACAGTTTGGCTCAGTGGATAGAGCGACAGCCTGTGGACTGAAAGGTCCCGGGTTCGATTCCGGTCAAGGGCATGTACCTTGGTTGCAGGCACGTCCCTGGTGGGGGGTATGCAGGAGGCAGCTGATGGATGATCTCTGTCATCGATGTTTCTAACTCTCTGTCCCTCTTTCTTTCTCTCTGTAAAAATTCAATAAAATATATTTTTAAAAATTCACCTACGTAATGATGGTCCTTTCCAAAACTGAAACAATATATCACTTATGTGGAATAATTTAGAGATTCATAAAAATGCTAAGCTAATGAGATGCTATTGTAAATAGTGTGATTTTTCTTATTATAAAGTGAATATAAGTTAATTTAAGAAATTCATAAGATATAAGAAAATACATACAACAACAAAAAATAATCCTGATTCTACTGTTCCAGAGACAACCATCATTAACATTTTCTCCAGTCTCCCTTCTATATATTTTCCCCCAAATAGAGATATATTGCACATACAATTTTATTCTACTCTTTTTACTTTATTATATCATAATCATACTTGTGTCATCAAAATTCTTTTAGACAGAGTTTTAACATTGCAAAACATTACAAACTCCTCAGCCATTTTTTGTTTGTTTCAGCTCTTTGCTTAACTATAAAGCAATAGATGAATAGATGCTATTGATCTGGAAGCAATGGCTTGCACAACCTGGTTTTTTAAAGGAAAGACAATATCTATTTCTGTTGTTTTATTTCCTTTTTTATTGTGACACAGTGCACATAAAATTGACTATTACTGACATTTAGTGCATTCATAGTGTTGTATAACTTCCCACTATGTTTTCAGGCCACATTTCTCAAAGATAGTCAAACATAATGTACAGAAAGGAAGACAGGGAATAAAAAAGGTTTAGCCTTAAAATACCTTTCATGAAAAAGGAAAAATAACTTCCTCATTCTCAAATTTCATTAAGAAATCATTGGCTCCAATCACCAAATTATAACCATTTTAAATCCTTTCTGTTAATATGTACACTTATTAAAACTTCAGCCGAAACCGGTTTGGCTCAGTGGATAAGCGTCGGCCTGTGGACTGAAGGGTCCCAGGTTCGATTCTGGTCAAGGGCATGTACCTTTGGTTGTGGGCACATCCGCAGTGGGAGGTGTGCAGAAGGCAGCTGATCGATGTTTCTACCGTGTTTCCCCGAAAATAAGACCTACTTACAGGTTTCCTTCTGAGTGAAATATAAGGCATCCCTCGAAAATAAAACCTATCTCCAAACTCTTGATATTGCGATAAACAAGCCATTCAAAGACAATTTGCGCATGGAAATTAATGACTACATTGAAAATAGAATGGAGAGAAATCAGTGTGGAAACTTTGTGAAACCTAAACTGCAAGAAGTTGTGACTTGGTTAAAGAATTCATGGGAGAAAATCACTGACAGTTGCATTGCAAATGCACTGTGAGCAGGCTACCTTGACAAGAAGTACTCACTTAAAGACAGTGCTATTGCTAAACATGAGAGATTTGGTCCACCGATTCTGAAAGAAATGGAGTCACAAGAAATTCACCAGGAAATTCAGGAATTGGATTGTTATGATGATGTTCCAGAAGATGATGACATGATTGTCATTGAATAAATGAGTAAATTCTTGATACTGTAGGATTCACAGTTTGTCTGATTTGTGTTGACAACTACCGTACTACCGTACCATATACAGGTAATAAATTTCCTTTATTTTCATTTAACAATAAATGTGTACTGTATTCTTCTTCATGGAAAAATAAGACATCCCCTGAAAATAAGACCTAGCACATCTTTGGGAGCAAAAATTAATATAAGACACTCTTATTTTTGGGGAAACAGGGTAGCTCTCTATTCCTCTCCCTTCCTCTGTGTAAAAAATCAATAAAATAAAAAAGATTAAAAAAAAAACTTCAGCTGCCTATATCTGAGTCATCAGGAAGAGGATAGCTGAGAGGGGACTCCCCCTCAAGGAGTCCCATTATAGTTCAGGCACTGTGGAAGGTGGTTAATGAAAATGTAGACCCTGAGACTACAAGTGATAACTCTCATTCTCCATGTTACAGATGAGGAAACTGAGGTTTGAAGATGTACAGTAATTTGCCTAAATTTACACAGCTAAAAAGTGGCAGAGATGGGATTCAAACTCAAATCTAACTGATCCCCAAGTCCCATGGTCTTTTCATTAAACCACACTGTTTTGTCATTGTAGGTGTGCAATAGTATCCTAAGAGAAAGAGCTTCTCTGAAAGTTACAGCAAAAATTCCAATAACCACCTAGATTTAAAAAAAAAAAAAAAAAAAAAAAAAAAAATCATGAGTCTACGAACTTGAGAATCCTGTTTTTGTAGCCTTTCTTGGTAGTTGATACAGTTCTAACATTTTGTTCTCCTCTATTGCTGTCAGTGTATCGCCTGGATATTTCAGATCTCTGAAAGGGTTATTCTGAATGGATTAGACATTGGCACTCTCAATTCTGTGCCAAAATATACACAGGCTTGTTGACCCAACAAGAAACTACTTGTAGAACAGCTTTACATAAACTGAAATCACAGATCTCAAAAGCTTTCTCTCTTCTTCTATCACAGCTTCCCCCCTCCCCCATATCTGACAATAGACATACAACAGACTACCAAGAAGAAAGGAAAAATTTTTTTCATAGGGCCACTAGAATTTAGTGGTAGAAATTAGCAGTGAAAAATAAGAGTCTTGTGTTCAGTCTCATTTTACCCAAAGCTTTGGTTTTTATTTGCTCTTGTTCTTGAGTTTTCTGTGATTTGCAACATAGGAATAATGTAAATGGGTGGCTTTGGAGCACGTAAAATTATATTCGTAGAGAACTTTGCTTTGAGAAGGATTAGAAAGTCAGGCGTGTGTGTATGGAGCCCCTAACACTGTGCTAAGCACAGTTAAAGAGAAATACTAATGCTGAGTGGTATGAACATAATACTTATGAACATGGCTCCCCCATTTCAGCATCCCTGAGTGGATTAGGGTATGTGGCTGCCAACTTCAACTTCCCTGACACTAATAGAGCTGGGCTGCAGGAATGGCCTATGTTATAATTCACTGTTATTGGAAGCAATTAAACTCCTAAGTGTCTTATATTTTAAATAGGTTGTATATTTATGCCATTCTATTTCTTTGTCCCTAAAGTTTTTATATAGAGGTCCCTTTCTGCTTCCTCTGCTCTTACCTTACTTTCATTACATCCCTCACTGCCTTACCCTCTTAAGCAGTGCCTAACTTCCTTGAGATATTACTAACCTTCTTAAGGAAAAAGGAAAAAAACCTTAGGGGACATCCTTCCTAGGTGACCACATTTGACACTCTACTATGTAGTCTAAACAGAAATGATCAATTTTAAGTTACCCATCAACTTTTTCTTTAGGTATTTTTATTGATTTTTTTATATTTTTATTTTTTTTTTATTTATTCTTCAGAAGGAGAGGAAGGGAAGAAGGAGATAGAGAAACACTGATTGGTTGCCTCCAGGACACACCCTGACTGGGGATCAAACTCGCAGCCTAGGCATGTTCCCTTAGGGAGAATCAAACCAGTGACTATTCAGTGCACAACACTGGCCAGGGCAACCTTCAACTTTAGGTGTGGTCAGAGTTCCCCACTCCTATATCAAGTTCAGTGCTTTGGGTCAGGGATCAGCATGTATATAGAGAGCACAGTACTATTTTTTTCAGTGACATTCATCTGCCCAGACAAAATTAATTCCATAAGCAGGAACAAGTTTACAAACTGTATGGATTCACAATGGAATCTCCATTAAAATCTAGAATCTTCTAGGGCATTTTAACCAAAAATAAAAACTGTAAAGAATTAAGTTTCTATTTCCCTCATCCCTCTCTTCCTCCCTACCCATCCCAAAATGATATCAATATTTGGTGTAACTTTTTAATGCTCTATATGTTGTAATAGTCAAAAGGCCAGGGGATGTCACTTCAGTCTTTCCATAGATAAGGAAGATGTATACACAAGAAAAAGAAAAGTAGCAGAGAGGCATTTTATAGTTTATCAAGATATGAATACTAGTGCCCTGGCTGGGAGGCTCAGATTATTGGAGTGTTGTACCATAAACCAAAAGGTTGCAGGTACAATCCCCATGTGAGGTGAGTTGGGAGGCAGCCAATCAATGTCTCTTTTTCACCTCTCTCTCTCTCTCTCTCTCTCTCTCTCTCTCTCTCTCTCTCTCTCTCTCTTTCTCTCTTTTTCTCCCCCCCCATTCCTCTATCTAAAATCAATGAACATATCCTCAGGTGAGGATATATATATATATATATATATATATATATATATATATAGTAGTAACTAATTATTGTAACAAAAAAGGAAAATAAAGCATTGGGCATGGTTATCATATAAAAAAATCTCTAAGCACTAGTTCAAATGACATTATGACAGGGTGCTACCTTCTGGATATTTGGACTGGTGGGACACTCAGTGCTACCTGAGTCACTGCACCGACATGGTTGCTTATTCCACCTAGGACTACAGCTTCAATCTTCTGGAATGACTACAGAATTTAAAAAAAATCAAAAAACAAAAAACAAAACCTCATAGAATAGTTTGGGTCATGCAAATTAAGAAAAAAATCATTGAAACCTATCCTTTAGGTAATTTGGAAAATATCAATCAAAATTATAGAAGCATGTACCTTTAATATAACAATTCTACATCTGGAATTTATTCTAATGAAATACATGTATGCAGAATGACATATATACAAAGTTATTTATGACATCATGGTTTGTTATAGGAAAATATTAGAAATAAATGTTTATTAATAAGGAATTGTTTAAACACATTGTAATACATCAATATAGCAGGATGTGAAGCTATAAAAAAGAATGAAAAAGTTCTACATGAATTGATATAGAAAACTCCACAAGAGCTAAATTTAAATTAGCTGTTAAGTTTTAAAAAGTTTTTCTTTTTTTCTTTTTTAATATATTTTATTGATTTTTCACAGAGAGGAAGAGAGAGGGATAGAGAGTCAGAAACATCGATGAGAGAGAATCATCGATCAGCTGCCTCCTGCGCACCCCCTACTGGGGATGTGCCAGCAACCAAGGTACATGCCCCTGACCGGAATCGAACCCGGGACCTTTTAGTCCGCAGGCCGACGCTTTATCCACTGAGCCAAACCGGTCCCGGCTAAATTAGCTGTTAAATTTTAAAAGCATAAATTATTTCTGGAAAACTATACAAGAAACTAATGTTGTGAAGAGAGGAATTAGGAAGTAGGAGGTCCAAGCTGGGAGAGAAATTTTCCCATGGTTTGAATTTTGAACTATCAGAGATAGTTTGGTCAGTTAGATCAAAACAATTGATGTGCACAAGGTCTCAAAAAGTAAAATATTATAATTCATGTATGTTTCAAACTGCAATGCACAGAATGAACTGCTGAAAATATTCCTCTTATAAGTGCGTTCAGACACCAAGATTAAAAAAAATAGTAAAAAAAAAAAAAGATAAATAGGCATATCAACAATAAAAAGGCTTTAATTGTATAGTTTGTTTATAATATATGCATATTCACAAACACAATGAAAGGCAATTTAATTTTTTGCCTTTCACATAGCTTAATCGTATCATATAGGCATCGTTATTTATTTGATCAATTAGGAGAGCGATGATTCTTTATTCTCTTAAATATATTTTACACACCTAAAAGATATCAAGTGCCAGGCTGGATTCTGGAAAGTCTGTATTGAATAGGACAGTTATGGATTCTGACCTGCTAGAAGACAGTTCTGGTACTTTAGCTCCTCAGGACAGAAGTTCCTTTTTTAGAATGATACATGCAACACTCAATAGCTGCTTTCCCAGCCCAGGAAAATAGTAAACATTCAAATGTGAAATGAAAACAGCTGGAGCAGCTGGAGACAATTTAACTTTACATGAAAAAAAAAATCCCCAGACATAGACTGCTTCTCTGCATACACACCAGTCACTCCCATTCGGGAGGCTCAGTGTGTAAGGACAGTGGGAAAGGCCCCTCTCTTGCTCATGTCTCCATCTCCTTCCTGTGCGTGCACACCCTCCTCAGCCCAGAAGGCGGAAAACACACGAGTGCTTTTAACAAGGTTCCTCCATCTATGGTTGGATTGAATGATAGTTTGCTGGATAGAAACTGTTTGTGTGATGTGTGCTGTTTTTTAGAGTCTAGAAACATGTTGCTTGAAACTTGTGAGGAAATAAATGGTTGCACGGTCCATATTAGGGTTCATTAGCAGACTCGATCTTGTTATGGAGTTTAGACATATAATCATAGATCTCCCCTAACTAGCCAAGCCTACTTTGGTGAAAGGTGGCATAGGGAATGGTCTTTAAAAAAAAAAGTAACAGCACTGAAGGGAGAATGGGGGGAAGGTGGTGAGAGTAACTTCATCCTCAAGTGCCTCCTTCACACATGAGAGCATGATCCTTCAAATATAAGATGCTTCCCCACCTGAGACAATCAGAGTCAGGGAGGAGCATGGTCCACAGTGAGAACATTAACAAAAGACACCAATGACTAGTTCATGTACGTGACCTTCAAGCCTGAGCAAGTCACAGGGAGGGGACATGCGGGAGGCCCACTGCCTGGGGAGTACCTGGACCTCAAGGGTTGGAGAACAGCATAATCACAAATAGGACATCAAGAACATGTTGAGTAGCTTAACTGGTCTTATCGCTGATCACTTGATCAAGTGAATTTTTTTCTTTGCTTCCATGATTCTTTTGAACAGTTATTGGACATACACATTTCTGCAAGTATGCACAAGTTTCACAAGCAGAAAAAGCCTACAGGAAAACAATTTATACTTTACAAACCCAAGTTCCTCTGCTGAATGAGAGAGATCAGTTTCTAAGTGTTTGGTGGGGGGAACCATTAATTACATACAGAAAAGGAAACAGCCTCTATTATATCATTGTGTTTCTTTTGCTACCAGAATAGTGGATATGATTTGAAGCAACTGTATGTCAGTAACTTTATGGTATAAAGAATTCCAAACTGCCTCATAGTTTGTAAGACCACACACTTGCAAATGTCTAGCACACACAATAGAAATAATTAGTGAGTGTTGTCCCTCATGCATTGAGATGGGGTGGTGGGGCATGGACATAAATATGCTAATGTTGAGATGAACTGGTGAAGACCAATTTACTCTTGAAAATTCTAATATTCCACGGAAATAGTACAGTTGTTGTCTACTTATCACATATATATGGGGCACCAGAATGTATTTATTAGAACCATATGGACTTTTGTGTATTTGAGGATTAAAACATTAAGATGCCATTGCAATTCTCTTATGGCAACAGCCCACAAAGTGGCATGTATCTCTTTTGTTTCTGGGGAAATTAAGTCCTGTGAAGAGAAATGAAAGCTAGATTGTATACTTATTCATTCTTCAAAAGGCTAATATGAGAAAACAGTACATTTTAATGTATCTCATTAATGCTTATTCCTTATTAATTTTTGACAGTTTAACCAAACAACTTCTAAGAAACAATAATAAGCAATTTGTTTTGATAGGTATAATCAATCTAAAAGTAAGCCTGATGCAATACAGTGCAGAAAGTCAGTAAGATCTTTGAAAAATTCGTTTGTATAAACAGGAAAGATGATATAGATTATCTTTGGAATCATTTTTCAACTCTATTACAATTTAAGGAGTTGATAATGATTTTAAGTCCATAAATATGAGACTAGAAATGAAATTCTTTACATAAAGAAAAAGTTTACTAAAGTTTTACAATTCTTGGGGGATTTAGGGACATCTTAAGCCACAAATTCTGTAGTCTTCTAGTTATCATATAAATGCCAGTAGTAGCAGCTAATGGCAGATACAAAATCTTTCAAAATGAATGACTTGAGCATCGCCATCCTATCTAATAAAAGAGTAATATGCAAATTGACCATCACTCCAACACACAAGATGGCTGCCCCCATCTGGTCAAAGATGGCTGCATGTGGACACAAGATGGCCACCACAAGATGGCCAGCAGAGAAGGCAGTTGGGGGGGACTAAGCCTGCAGGGGAGGGCAATTAGGGGCAATCAGGCTGGTAGGGGAACAGTTAGGCATCAATCAAGCTGCCAGGGGAGTAGTTAGGGGGTGGTCAGGCTGGCAGGCAGAAGCAGTTAGGGCAATCAGGAGGGCAGGCAGGCAAGCAGTTGGGAGCCAGCAGTCCTGCATTGTGAGAGGGATGTCTGACTGCCCATTTAGGCCTGATCCCAGTATAAGATGATTATTAATGTCCTTTCCCAGTGTCCTTTCCCAGTGTCCTTTCCTTTTCCCTTTGGGATTGGGCCTAAACGGACAATTGGACATCCCTTGAGGGGTCCCAGATTAGAGAGGGTGCAGGCTGGGCTGAGGGACACAACCCCCCTTCCTGTGCATGAATTTCGTGCACCGGGCCTCTAGTCTATATTATAGTTGAAAAAGCAACTATAATAAGATTATGTTGTCTGATTAAGAGGCCTTCAAAAATGAATTTATTAGCTATTCCTAAAATTCAACTTCTTGGGAATGCTCACAGTTCTCTGCTGCTATTTTCCTAGTAGCTACCTTTCTCTTCTTTCATGTTCTTCATTCACCAAATATTTATGGAGCACCTACTAGGCACTAGGACCAAAGCAGCAAATGAGACAAAGATCCTGTAGTCCAGGTTTAATTACCTTTGGTCCTTCATTAATCACCAGCTACTCACTCATACCATTCCTAATTCATCAAGGTTGCCAAAGTGATGTCTCCTTTCTTAAATCCTATATTTAGTTGACTAAACATAAAATCTCTTTCTTAAAGCCAAACCTACAAAATTATTTCAGAAGTATGGGAAGTGTGACCTTTCAGTCTGTCAGCTTCTTCCTGAGCCCATCCATCCCAGGCCAAGGTTTTTAATACATTTTTATTGATTTCAGAGAGGAAGAGAGAGGGAGAGAGAGAGAGAAACATCAATGATGAGAGAGAATCATTGATTGGCCGCCTCCTATATGCCTTATATGAGGGATCAAGCCTGCAATCTGGGCATGTGCTCTTGACTGGAATTGAACCCGGGACCCTAAAGAGTCCACAGGACAACACTCTATACAGCTAGGGTTTTACTTTTATATATATATATATATATCTTTGAAATTCACCCCATCTTATATGTTGGCCATTTGAATATTTATTCATAGGTTAATATTATACATATGTATATATATGGTTATATTTAACTGTTCATTTAAAGCAAATGTCCCAATGCTCTGGTGAAAAATGAAATATTTGGTAAATTAAATGTTTATTTGCACTAATTTCTGATTTTTAACTCTTTAGATGTTTTAATATGGCATAAAATATGGCTCCTACATTTCTGGATTTCAAAACCAGTAAACTTCCAAAACACTACAGAAACCAGAAGACTGCCACCAAAAAGACTTTAAAACAATCTATCTCTATAATTATAATAAAAGAATGAACTTCTTAACATTTAAAATGTTGGCCCAGAAAGGAACTCACAACAGACTGATTGATTTGCCTCTCAGTATAACCATTATGGCTTGTTGCAGTTTAGGTTCTTACAAGGGTATTTCTTGGATCACATGATCTCACACATCTAGAGGAAATAATGAACAACATAAACAGACCCAGAGAAAGAGAACCAGCGATCAGACTCTCAAACCTCAGAGGGAAAGTAGGGGAGGGTGGGGGTAAGGGGAAGAGATCAACCAAAGGACTTGTGGGCATACATATAGGCCTAGCCAGTGGCCATAGACAACGGGGGTTTGGGGGGGGGGGGCATATCTAGGGAGGGGTTTGGGATGGGAATGGGGTAATAAGGACAATTATGTGAGACCATAATCAATTTTTTTTTAAAAAAAGTAAGAAATGACAGCCCTAGCTGATTTGGCTCAGTGGATAGAGAGTTGTCCTGTGGACTGAAGGGTCCCTAGTTGGATTCCGGTCAAGGCACATGTCTGGGCTGTGGGCTTGATCCCCAGTATGGGACATGCAGGAGGCAGCCAATCAATGATTTTCATCTTTGATGTTTCTCTTTCTCCCTTCCTCTCTGAAATCAATAAAAATATATTTAAAAATTAGAAGTGATATAATCTCAGTGTGAAGGGTAGTCCTTACTTGAAATGGATCAATTTAATAATGAAAACTTTACTATGTGGTTCTAATTGTTCTATTTCACCACAGGTGGGGGAAATTTTCTCATATTCATTACTTAGGAACCACTGCTATAGATAACGCCAAGTCTAGATGTATCGATTATTTTAAGAATTTCATTTGAAAGGTATTTGTGACTTTTTGCTGCCTTTATTTTTATAATCCTCACTGGAGGGTATTTTTTACTGATTTTAGAGAGCGGGAAGGCAGAGGAAGAGAGAAATGTTGATGTATAAGAGAAACATCGAGCCAAAAAACCGGTTTGGCTCAGTGGATAGAGCATTGGCCTGTGGACTGAAAGGTCCCAGTTTCAATTCTGGTCAAGGGCATGTACCTTGGCAGGCAGAAGCTGATGGATATTTCTCTCTCATTGATGTTTCTAACTCTCTATCCCTCTCTCTTCCTTGCTGTAAAAAAATCAATTATATATATATATATATATATATATATATATATATATATATATATATGTATGTATTTTTTTAAGAGAGAGAGAGAGAGAGAGAGAAACATCAATTGGTTGCCTCCTGTACGTGGCCCCACCAGGGATCAACCCACAACCTACGTATGTGCCCTGACTAGAAAGCGAACTGGCAACCTTTCATTGCACAGGATAATGCTCCAACCAACTGAGCTACACCAGCCAGGGCTGCTGCCTTTATTTGGGGTTAAGTAAGCCGTTATTATGCTTTGCTGACCAAAATAAGTTCTTAAGACTTAGGGAGGAAAAATCTATCTCTGCTTCTAGGTGAGGCTTTAATAATCTTCTGAAAAAGCAATTTTTAAGAGCTTCCAACACTTCTTAAGATAAGCCATTTGGGTTTTTCAACTGTGTTGGAGAACTTTGAAGCTGTTACAGTTGTATCTAAGACCTCAAGGTGGGTTAGTAGGGGATTAAATATTTGTTACCTATCAATAGTTTGATTCACACACACTCTCAAAAATGAAAGCCAGATGGTATAAAGCACAGGTTCCTATAAACATTTCCAGGGAGGCAGACAATATAACTTTTCTGTTAAAAATGAAGAAGAAAAAAAACAAAAACAGACCTTTAATAGATACTCCACCTCTGTGTTCCAGCTCCTCCCCTGTGTGAATGGGAGGCAATCACTGTAAGGGACTCTCATTCCAACCCTATGTGAAAACAGAGCAGGGACGCCTCCAGGTTTGAAATGATGCCATTCTCAGATACAGCGCAGTAAAGACAAAATGGATTCTGCCCCATCTGCATTATTTCTGCTTTTTCTCCTAAATATAAAGGTTTGCCTCCTAGTTTTCCAAAAGTAAAATTTTCTTGAAATACGAATGAAGTAATTTGATCTTATCATGTGGAATAAACTTAGGAGAATCTTGACCTTCATTCACTTAGTTATTGAATTAAGAGTCTATAGGATAATAATTTTTACTTAGGAAAATAAGGAACAATTTAATAATGTAGGTGCTATATAAAAACATGAATGCCTATAATTATGTTATTTATCAACACCCCATTTTTTCATTATGAAAGCTTTTTAAAAAGTGAAATGGATTATTTTGTATCAATATATGTATATGCCCATAAAGACATATGTGAATCTGTGAAATGCTTCATCAAACTGAATGACATCTTTGCTCTGTTTTCCAAATATATGTCAGAAATTTGACACCATGTAAATGTATTCTGAACTTCTGTTGCTGATAGTAAAAAAAATATATAGTGAGAGAAAATGAATGGCAATAATACTGTTATGATAAAAGGAGTTTACAATAATAATTTGTATTATGTATGATACTTCATCAGAGATTAATTGAGAAAACAATGAGGCCTCTTAGACTGTTATTAGTCAGATATATTAAATATTTATTATATTACACTAGAGTCACAATGCATGAAGATTCATGCAGAACAGATCTTCCTTCCCCTGGCTGCTGACACCACCTTTGCTCAGGCCTAGAGCTGCCTTTCTGCCTTCCCATGCTGCCCAGAGGCCCAAAGTGGCTGGGGTGGTATGCAAGCATCCTGCCCTGCCCCTGGCTGCTTGGTGCCTGAATATGCAAATTAACCCAACATCCTTGTTGGGTTATTTTGCATATCCCCTTATGATTGGCTGGTGGGTATCACGAAGGTATGGTCAATTTGCATCTTACTCTTATTAGTGTAGATTGTAGTAAATATGTATTTTGATTTACTGGATTCTAAGTTCTTATAAGATATTTTCAATCTGCCCCACCAATTGACCAATATGGAAAAAGTAGGCACATTTAGGACTCAATAGATCAAGTTTTGGAACTTGTATCAGACTCAGCAATTCAACTACTGACATTCACAAAGTTTCAAATAAGATTTTCAATATTTCTTTGGTGTAATATGGATCCTGCTTTATTGTTTGTAAAAGAAAATGGACATAATTCTTATCCATTGGGATCTCATACAGACATCTGTCCATTCCCATGTAGTTCTTTCTTTAAACATGTTTATTCAGGTCTGGATATTGGAACATAGTACAAGTTCAGCTTTATGAAAATGAAAAGAAGGAAAGAGGATAGTGTCCCCAGGAGGTAAGAAAGTAGAATTAAAAGTGAAATTTAGCCCTCACTAGTTTGGTAGATAGAGCATCAGTCTATAGACTGAAAGGTCCTGGGTTTGATTACTGGTCAGAGGCACATGCCAGGGTTGTGGGCTTCATCCCCAATAGGAGGCATGCAGGAGGCAGCCAATCAATTATTCTTTCTCATCATTGATGTTTCTATCTCTCCCTCTATCTTCCTCTCTGAAATCAATAAAGATATTTTTAATGTGAACATTAACTAAAAGAGTACCATTATCATAAAATCTACCTCATAGCAATACAATGTCATTGACTATTTGTTTCATTCATTAAATCAATATGTATCAGGTGACTACTGAAAATAAGATACTATTAGGTATATAATTTTGATTTCTCTTCAGCAGAAAACAGATTAATTCTTTTCCTTCCCATTTTCTATCTTAGTAACTGCAAAGAAGAAATTTCACACTTGACAGGTAATATAAAGACATTTTTTAGTTCTTTAAAACATTTCATGGGTAATATATTTTTAATTTCAAAATACAATATATGGAGATAAAATATACAATGAAAAGTATCTCTCCTATTCCTGCCCATAGTATGCCCATTATCATTACCAATAACTATTGAACCACTGTTATTATTTCCCTCTGCATTAAGAGTTAGTTGTTTCTACACTTTTGCAAATATAACCAAAATAAAACCAACTTTGTTTAAATGTCATTTCACATATCTGCATATGCAAGTCTATCTACTGGGAAAGTTCCCAGAAGTGGAATTGCTGGGACAAAGGATAATTTGTAATTTTTATAGGTGTTTCTAAATTGCCCTCCATAGTGGCTATACCAATTTATACTTCTACAAGCATTGTACAAGAATATCCTTTTCCCTATAGTCTTTTCAATATATTGTCAAATTTAAGGATCTTGTCAATTTGATAAGTGGGAAATGGCATTTCATTGAAGATGTAATTTGTACTTATAAAGTATAAGGTTGAACATTTTAAAAAATTATTTTTATTGATTTCAAAGAGGAAGAGAGAGGGAGAAAGAGAGAAACATCAATGATGAGAGAGAATCGCTGATTGGCAGCCTCTCCCATGCCCCCCATTGGGGGTCAAGCCTGCATCTCGGGCATATGCCCTTGACCAGAATAAAACCTCAGACCCCAGTAATACCACTTATTACTTCTTTTACATTTCAGTTCTTTAATACAACACATTCTAATATTCTAATATTCTGTTGCAAAATGGGGAGTACGCATGAAGCCCTTCTGCACAACTGAACAAAGTTGCAAGCTGGGCGGCTAGCAACTTTTTTCATTTTTATTTGAAAGAATAATTGGTAAACAAGCCATGTTTTGTTCAGACTTGGGTATTTGGTACTTTCTAAAAAAATAAACAAAGTGACTCTGTTACCTCAAGGGGGGTGGGAGGAGGAATGACAGTATTATAGCCAATAACTTGCAAGTGAAATTTGAGTTTTGGAAAGCTTGCATTTACCATTGTGAGCATTACCACTTCCCAATACTGGAGCACTTTTCTGATGAGAGCAACATTATGCATAATTAACAAATGTGTATTTTTTTAATATTGTGTAATGATATGTGTAACTCAGTGAACCACTGTTTTCCAATTGACCAATGAATGAAATGTCAAAATCATGTATGGTTAAAGGATTTATCAAAGTACAAGACATGCCACTAGATTTTAACATAGCAAACTAGAAAGTTCATTGGGAATGGTTTCAGATTTCACAATGAAAATCACCTTCAAGAAACTACCACTTGTCGAGCTTTAGTGCAATATCAAAGAACTATATCCACAATTACCTGAAAAGTCTGTTAAAATACTCCTCTCTTTTCCAACTACATGTCTGTGTGAAGCGGGGTTTTTTAGATGTACTTCAATCAGAACAACATTTCACAAGAGATGAATGCAGAAGCAAATATGAGAATCCAGCTGTCTTCTATTAAGTCAGACTTTAAAGAGATTCAAACACATGTAAAATGATGCCGCTCTTTGTACTAATTGTTTGTGTTGCAAAATATAATTATTTAAAAATTATATTGCACTATATTTTATATTTTTTATTGAATCTATTGGGGTGACATTGGTCAATAAAATTATATAGGTTTCAGATGTACCATTTAATAATACATCATCTGTATTTTGTATTGTGTGTTCACCACCCCACATATTTTTTTAACCCTCACCCCAGGATAACTTTATTGATTTTAGAAAGAGAGAAAGAGACAGAGAGAGAGAGAGGAAGAGAGAAAAACATTGATGTCAGAGAGAAACATCCATCATTTGCCTCTTATATGCCTCCCAGCCAGGCATTGAACCTGCAACTTAGGGAGGTGCCTTGACCAGGAATCAAACCTACAACTTTTTTGGTGTATGGGATGACACTCCAACCCATTGAGCCACCCAACAAGACCACTGCAATTATTTTTTAAATGTTTTGTTAACATTTTATGGTTTTATGATTGTTATTTTTAAATTATTAAATATTTCAGTTTTTATTAGGTATAGTAATAATTAATGTCGTTTTCTAATACTTTTTTAAATCGAATTTATTTAAACAATACAACAAAATTTAATCAACAATATAGTTGCCGTTGTTTTCTACTACTTGTGCCCAACGCTCAGGAAGCATTTTAATCCCTCTGTTGTAAAATTCTTCTGATTTTGATGCAAAAAATTCGGTCAATGCATTTTTGAGGCATTCTTCATTATTAAATTTTTTTCCAAGAAGAAAGTTTTGCAAAGAACGAAACAAATGGTAATCAGAAGGGGCAATATCAGGAGAATATGCAGGTTGAGGGAGAACTTCCCATTCCAACTGGCGCCGTTTTTCAGCAGTGATTCTTGCAGTATGCGGTCGTGCGTTATCGTGGTGAAGAATTACACCCTTCCAATTAATCAGCGCGGGTTCTTTTTCTCTTAAAGCTTGGGCTAACCTTTCCAATTGGGCACTATACACTGCACTTGTAATGGTTTGGTTAGATGGTAAAAGTTCATAATGAAGAATTCCTTTAAAATTCCACCAAACACACAACATCACTTTTTTCGCATGCAAGTCAGGTTTTGGTGTGGGCTGTGGAGCCTCATTTTTGTCCAACCATTGAGGCCGCCTTTTCAAATTAACATACAGCACCCATTCTTCATATCCGGTAACAATTTGCTCTAAAAACGGCAAACGGTTTTGACGAGAGAGGAGCGAACTGCAAATTGTGACTCTTTGATTACGGTTGTTGTAGGTCAACTCATGAGGAACCCATTTTCCAAACTTTTGGACTTTGCCAAGTGCACGCAATTGATTGGAAATTGTTTTTTGTGAACAATTTAAAGTTGTCGCAAGCTCTTGTTGGGTAATTTGAGGATTTTGCACCAAAAGAGCTTGAAGACCTTCTTGATCAAAATTGGACACACGGCCTCGACCACTCTTGTCATCTAACGAAAAATTTCCCTCGCGAAATTTTTCAAACCAACGCTGGCATTTTCTGGCGCTAACTGCATCTTGACCAAGAGCACTACAGATGTTTTTTGCAGCCTCACTTGCTTTTCTTCCTAATTGGAACTCGTAAAGCATGCAGTGCCGAATATGCTCTTCATCCGCCATCTTCTTAGCCCTAGTTTTGCAACAAAAACCAAACCAAACACAAACTTTTTCAAGCAAAACTTGTTAATTGCACTTCACACATTCTGTAGATACCACGTGTTTGAAGGTTATGTCAATACAAGTCAACGCCAAGCAAGATTTTAAACGAATGTTTAAAAACTACATTAATTATTACTAGACCCGATAAAACTTAATATGTTAAATAACAAAAGCTCTTTGGCATCCTTGATAATTTTATGAGTGTGAAGGGATCCTGAGACCAAAATATTTGAAAGCTATGGAATAGAGTTTGTCTCTCAGATCACTGAAAGTTCCCATCAGTCAGGGAAGCCATGTCAACACCCTCAATGTTTGCTAGACACATAACTATAACTTTTTCTCTGGCTGAAATGCCATGAGTCTCCTTTAGGAAAGAATAGGAGTAAAGGAGACGCATAGTAAAAATATGTTTTATTGTTTTTATTATGAAACTAGAGACCCAGTGCACAAAATTCATGCAGGGGGTTCCCCTCAGCCCAGACTGCATCCTCTCCAATCTTGGACCCCTCAGGGGATGTCCAACTGCCAGTTTAGGCCCAATACAGAAGGTACCGTATCTTCCGGCGTATAAGACGACCCCCTAATTTTACAGTTAAAACATAGGTTTAGGCTTATATTCACTGTATAAGACTACCCCCCACTTCAAAGAAAAGACTTACTTTTCCATCAAGATCTGCAGGTAATTTTTGTGCAATTTTGGTCTTTTGCCCCGATTTTCAGTTGACTTTTTTTGTTTCAAACGTCGTCTTATACGCCGGAAAATACAGGTATGTCCTCTTTCTAAAAGTGTCTATTTAGATTAGGGGTGTCGAACTCAATCAGAGAAGGGGCCAAAATCTAAAATCCAGCCTAAATCGAGGGCCGAATGGTTTACTGAACAGTCATAAACTGACAATGTCATAAACTGACAGCGGAGTGCAGTGATGACAGCGCGGTGCGGGCCACATTGCAAGGCCTGGCGGGCTGGATTTGGCCCGCGGGCCTTGTGTTTGACACATGTGATTTAGATCCTTTGACCGTTTTTTTATTGGATCATTTATCTTCCATTTGTTAAGTTGTATCAGTGCTCTGTAAATTTTGGAGATTACAATCTTGCTAAGCTTTTGGTAGCACTCATAGTATGTTGATTCGATTGGATTTTCTGTACAGATAATCATATCATCTGCTAATAATGATTTTTATCTCTCCCATCCTAACATGCCTTCTGACTTTATCCTGCCTTAAACAAGAGGACCTCTTTCTGAGTTCCAAAACTTTCTCCCTCTCCTCATCTTTTTGGACCTAGGAATGTTAGCAACCCCTGCCATTGCTCCTGGGATACTACACGCATCTTTGCGGTGTCCCACAGCTTGTAAATAGTCTCTTTAGTAAACCGTTCTTGGTTATCTGAATTTGAACATGCCATCTGTTTCCTCCTGGTATCCTGACTGATACACCCTTATATACTTGTATAGAGAGAGTCTATCCCCCCAACTCTCCACATTAGTAATTAGTAAATGTTCGGTGCGCATCCTCCCAAACACAGAACATATTTGTGAGATGTAAAACATAAAAACATGCACATAAAGTAGAAACCATATTTTTAAAAGGAGAACCTTTTATTAAAAAAATAATAAAAAAAAAACACTAAACATTTCTAGTTGCTAATGACATCACTTCATTTTTAAAACTCTTTCTTTTTCTTGGTCTCAGTAACTCTCAGTCTGGTATCTCTGTCTCCTCTGTGGGCTTATCTTCGTAACTTTGAGTATCCAGGTTCTGTTTGTGGTTCTCTTCTCTCACCATCCTCTCTCCTTTTTATTTATTTTTTTTAATCTTTATTGTTGAAAGAATTACATAGGTTCTCCTTTTCCCCCCCCCCATTAACCTCTTCCAGCCAGCTCCTGTCCCCTCCCCACCACAGGCCCTCACCACCCCATTGTCTGTGTCCAGGGTTATACATATATGATATAAGTTCATTGGTTAATCTCTTCCCACCCACCCTTCCCTGTCTCTCTCTCTTTTTGAGACCTATGCTCTGAGTAATTGCAGTTATTACAATGCAAATAATTTCAAAATTCTGAACAACAAAATGGTAACAAACACATTCCTATCAACAGTTGAATCTAAAAATCAAAATAAATGAATATGAAACCTAATGAATAGAATAAACTGGTGAATAAAATAGAATCAGAGGCATGGGAATGGAATGATTTTCAGAGGGAAGGGGGTGGGAAGTGGGAAGTGATTAAACAAAGATCTTATATGCATACTAAAGGCCCAGTGAAAATTCATGTACTGGAGTGGGGATCCCTCAGCCCTGCCTTCCCCCTCTTACAGTCCGGGAGCCCTCAGGGGCAGGAGGTGACCAGGCAATCATGGGAAGGCAAAGCCCTCATCACTCCTCTGCTGCTGCCACTGTTAGCAGCGCAAGCCTCAGCCGGCCCTGGTTACCTGAGCCTCGGATAGTCCTAGGCAGCTGGGCAGCCATTATCGGAGGCTTGCCTGCACCTCAGATGGGCCCTGGGTTGCTGGGGGGCTGAGGGGCCTGGAGACTCCTGAAGCAGGCATGCCAGGGGCAGGCCCAGCCATGCTGCATGCCTGCCACCCTGGCAGGACTGAAGAGACTGGGCACTGCCATCTTGTGGCTGTGGGTGCCTCCATCTTTGAGGGCATGGTAGTTGATTAGCATATTTCCTCCTTATTGGCTGTGGGAACTGCCATCTTTGTGAGGATCTTCCCTCTTTATTAGATAGGATATGCATTAGCTGTGGAAACAGACAATGGGGTGGTGAAGACCTGGAGCAGGTTGGGAACAGACAGGGTGGAGGGGGGCAATGAGGGGGAAAAAGAGAGACATCTGTAATAATCTCAACAATAAAGATTTTTATTTATTTATTTTTTAATAAATATATTTTATTGATTTTTCACAGAGAGGAAGAAAGAAAGAGGGATAGAGAGCTAGAAACATTGATGAGAGAGAAGCATCGATCAGCTGCCTCTTGCACATCCCCAACTGGGGATGTGCCCGCAACCAATGACCATGCCCTTGACCGGAATCGAACCTGGGATCTTTCAGTCCACAGCCCAACGCTCTACCCACTGAGCTAAACCGGTTTCGGCAAGATTTTTAAATAATAATAATAATTATAAAATGTGTCTCTAGCTCTGACTTTTCTCCCAAGTTCCTCCATTTTCTTACTCTCTGATGGCTATCCCAACATGAATGTACTGACAACACTTCAAATCCAACAGGATCAAACCCAAATTCATATCTTTCCCACTAAACCACTTCCTCCATCTGAGTTTCCTCTCCCCATTTCTAATAGCTTCTGTCTCAGTGCCTTCCAAGCTCAACATTTTGGCACCATACTTGATTCGTTTTCATTGCTTTTCATCTCTGCTATTTAGGACAGGTGTTAGCAACTTGTATAGCGACAGCATTCATCCAGTATTCATCTCCTTCTTTCAGTCACCACAGCAAAAACCCAATGTGATACTCCTCCTTGGAATCTCACAACACCCTCTCAATTTAGCTCCCACCACTAGTTTTCCCTCCTGTTGTACTTAGCCATCCAACAGATTAACAGCCTAATCCTCCTATTTCTACATTCTGCATACCCAGTATTCCCTGAATTTAAATTTAAGCTTCACAGTGTGTATCCAGATGTCTCTGTTACCTGACTTTACCCTACTCAGGCTTTATCCCAATACTTCCACCCTGTGCCAGTCATGCCTTGGGATGTTCTGCTCCTCTGCTTAGAAAGTCATCCTCATCTCTCTGCTGGTTTAAATTATTCAAGGTGCAGCTCAAACTCTTCTTCCCTAATGTGACTCCCTTAAGACATTAATCATATTCTGCTTTACATGTTCAGTAGTTTTGTTCATCAAAAGTTCTCTGCCCAGTAGGCATGGCTCAGTGGTTGTGTGTTGACCTATGAACCAGGAGGTCATGGTTTGATTTGACATGTATGTGTCTTCTTGGGAGAAGTGTCTGTGTAAGGGCCTCTGCCCATTTTTTAATTGGATTGTTTGGCAATGTTGAGTTGTATGAATTCTTTGTATATTTTGTATATTAAATTCTTGTTGGAGCTGTTTACAAATATCTTCTCCCATTTGTTTGGTTGCCTTTCATTTTGTTGGCGGTTTCTTTTTCTGTGCAGAAGCTTTTTAGTTTGATATAATCCTGTTCACTTATCTTTGCCTTTACTTCCCTTGCCTTTGGGGTCAAGTTCATAAAATCCTCTCAGAGATCAAGGTTCATAAATTTAGGGTCTATATTTTGTTCTATGTAATTTATTGTTTTAGGTCTTTTACCTATTTTGAGTTAAGTTTTACATATGGGGACAAACAAGAAGGTTTGATACCTGTTCTTTGCAAACTCTTCCCAAAAAAATGAAGAAGAGGCAATATTTCTTTCATTTTTGTTTCCTTCACACCACCCTTAAACCCTTCTTTAAAGGAGATTCAGAATTATAATCAAATAATGGGAAAATAATCTAAATGTATAGTTTGTGCCAGCAATAACAGTAGTACAGGAAAAGGTGGGGAGAGTGAATGTTGCAAATAGTTGTATCCTTGAGAACTTTAGCTAATCTGGTTTTCTGTAGCTTACTCTAAAATATCATCCACTGGACAAGACCAGGAAAAAAAGAACATATAAGACTTGAGCATTTGAGTAATTTATAATGGCACACTGTTTACAAAACTTCCATTCATTTTGGCATCATGATGACATTGCTGTTCTCAAAGTTGAAGAAAAAGCATATAGCATTGCAGGGCCTGAGGAGAACAGAAGGTTACATTTAAAAGCAAGTGCTAGTTGCCTGGCCAGTGTAGCTCAGTGGTTGAGCACTGACCTATGAACCAGGAGGTCATGGTTTGATTCCCATCAGGGCACATACCCACGTTTCAGGCTTGATCCCCAGGATATTCAGGAAGCAGCCTATCAATGATTCTTTTTTATCATTGGCATTTCTCTCTCACCCTCTCTTTTCCTTTCTGAAATCAATAAAAAATATATTTTTTTAAATAAAATAAAAGCAAGTGCTAGTCATCATTATTTTCTGTAGTCAGGAGGGGAAGTGTTTGCTTACTTGCCCTCCTGACCACAGATTTTAATGGCATATTACTACCTCAGATTTCTTATCTCAGAGATAAACATTTTAACTTCAAGCAAAGCCACAAAGAATTATTTCTCTGAATACATATTTAATTAATTGCTTATTTTCCTGGCTCTCTCTGTGAGCTTCCTTTAGGACAAAGACTATTTCCTATTCATCATCACATCTAATGCCTAAGCACAATTCCTGGCACCTAGTAGGCAATAAATACTTGTTCAATGAAAAATGTAAATTCAGACCTTTATATCTTTACCAGCTCTCAACATTCAAATTATTTTGTGCTCTTCATTTGCACCTTTTTCTTATCCTCATTCTACCAATCAAAATAAGAATCGGGAAGGATTTCCAATCAGCCTAACATGTGGTGTATGGGTGTTTCAACAAACGAAAGCCTCAGGATGAGCCAGGAAACTTTAATTCTAAAAAGAGAGAGAGAGAGAGAGAGAGAGAGAGAGAGAGAGGGAGAAAGAAAGGAAAAAAGAAAGAAAAAACTCCTCATTTATATTTCAACTCAAAATTGCACACTTCCTAAATATGTTGGATGTCTGGTCTATGCCTTGAGCAAATAGAAAACCACAGACATGGCCCTCAACTTCCCTTATAATGATTGTATTCATTATTTTTATTTTTCGCCTCACTTTTTTGCTGTAGTTGCTGTGAATGGCTTGGAACATGCAAAATAAGCTAAGCAAGAAACACAGCCCGTACCTGAAGAGTTAGCAGTTGAAAGGCGCAAAGAGGTACAATGGATATAAAAACCTCTTGAAGAACAGCCTTTTGCTGCATATGTGCCAGGCAAGACAGTATGTGGCAGGAAAAGAGTTGGGGAAACTGCTTTAAAAACCTATTAACTAGGAATGTGAAAAAGCAGGGAACAATTGGGAGAGGAGGGAGGTGCTCGCTGCTTTAAAAGGCTTTTAAATGTGACCATATTTTTGTTGGCTTTTTGCCTGCGACATAAAATGAGGATGGTGTGCTGAATGGCTAACAGGGCCACTGGAGGTAGAGTGAATGGAAGCGAGGCTAGGAAGTCAAGGCTGAATTTTTAGACGCCACTCCGGGTCCGTGTGCAGCTGGTGAGACAACTCTCAGCAATGATTTAGTGCAGGAAACACAAGATTCCGTCAGCCCGTTCAATCACCCTTTCATTCAAATGATTTTCTTGATCCCATAAATATTTGCTTATATGATCTCTGCTGCAGATATTAAGGAGTTAATGAATTAGCCAGCCAACAGGCAGGAGGAGAGAAAAGCCACAGAACTTAGAATTGAACAGCTGACAGCAGATTCTGCAGGTGTGAGATGGGAATCAGCTCTGCATTTTCTCTGCAGCACAATTTGCTCTGTGCTGTGGCCTGATTTTCTTGCCTCTTCAGGACAAGCTGGGTTATACAGGCTTGTTGCAAATAGTATGGGGGGGGGGGGGGATTCCAGAGGGTCTTGCTCTATGATCCTGAGAACTTTGACCTTTAAAACCACCTCCCTCTATGTTCACACTGATAACATTACACATTAGTGGTGGCCTTGTAGGATTTTAGTTTCATATTAGGGAAAGAAAAATACTCTAGAGGCCATCCTGCTTAAATAAGAAATGGTGGATTAAATTGCATAGCACAATAAATCAGCCTCCTTCAATTGGTGTCAAGAGATGAGCCTGCTGTGTGTGCGTGTGTGTGTGTGTGTCTGTGTGTGTGTGTGTGTGTGTGTGGTAAGGGGATAACTGCTTGATTGAATATATAAGTGCCATAGCAAAACAGAGTGGGAAAAGGAGAGAAATGGACTGCCTCAAAGTGCATGTTTCTTATTGACTAGTTTATCATGTTCTTCCAGTCATTCCATTTACTGCTAATGGACAGTCAAGGATAAACTCCACACTGTGGCAGTTCTTCCAAATCTTTTTGACTTATAGTGGTAAAAATACTACTTATGTAACCCAAAAATATTCAACATGATCCCTTGATTAATAAAACATCCTAGTGTTTCTCCTGTAAAGGGCTTTGGATTGCCTGCAAGAGTGATAGAGACTGACTAGAGAAAAATAATGTGATTTTTTTTGTATGTGTGTGCTGGTGAATATAACATGTACATCCACACCTTTTTGACCAAACCCTATTATGAGGAACATATTTGGAATAAGGGTAGAAGCACTCAGAGATCTGAGAGTTTTTCTAGATAGGTTCCAGGAAGGACAAATAAATGCCTTCAGTTATCGACAGTCAAATTGAAAGCTATTACCTACCGTTCAATCTCATTTAGAATCTTCTCTTTCTCTCAGACCTATTTTATGTTTCTGAAGTCCTATGTTTCCAATTTCTCCTTCTGAAAATAAAGATCCTATGATTTAGACCATAAAAGATTGGCTAATTTCTCACCTGAAACCTATATAATTTTTTAACCAATGTCATCCCAATAAATTATTTTAAAAAGTAAAAAAAAAAAAAGATTGCTACCTTCAGGAATACTGGCCTTAGAGAGCTCTGAAAAAATCCCCCCAACCTGAAAATGTCTTCTCAGACTTATTTTAAGACTTAAAATTCCACCATTAGAAATTTTAATACTCACAATAAGCTTTTGTCCTTTACTGATAAATTCATTTCCAAAGCACAGCAAAATTAAATGAACATAAAACCCCAAAGGTGTGTGTACTACGTAGTTTTTAAGTATGTGTGGGCCAAAGATCAGAAAGGAATATAGAAAATGTTAAGTTATTTATGGTGTTATGGTGGTAGTATTACAGATTGCATTTTCCTTTTTAAATTTCCTTTTAATGTTCTTAAAATAAACATCAGTAAGAAAAAATATTAACATTACTTTTAAAGATTCCAATTCTGCTTGACCACTGTATCTAGCTGTTGGGACTTAAAATATAAATACATTTTTAAAATGTACAAGTTCACTCTCAGTGATATAGATTGATGATTGATGGATGGATGGATTGATTTAGGGAGAAAAATATAAAACAACAAATAACTCACAAGTTGATGTTTATTATAAAGAAGGCATTTGTTAGGTGGCACAGAAGAAACAAAAACGACTAAGGTCTGTGCCATGTCCCCCTTCAAAGAGCTTCTAGCATAAAGCTAGTAATTTTGAAGAAAGAACCCATTGTTTTTATCAGTCATTAGTACTTTATGGCGAATCCATTTATTAGCCATTTGTTTCAGATTTTGAAAAGCGGAAGGATGGGGCAAGCCTGGGACACTTCCTAAGGAAGATCACCCTGGATTAAGGCCCTTAATGAAGGAAGAGGAGGGAAGTGGATACAGCCGGGGGAGACACCAGCACAAAAGAGGGAAGGAGATGAAGAGCATGCTGACTGCAAACTGTGTCTGTTTCAGAGGGTTGATCAGAGCAAGCTCTGACTTTTGAATGTAATTTTTAACGTATAAAATGATGAACCCTAACAAAGTATTATTTCTATCAATTGAGGAGTACCACGTAATCAGGAAGGAATATTTATAGACAAATATTCCTTCACATTCACAATATAAACTCTGAAGTAGTATATATTTTCTTATAAACCACCACTGCAGTGAAGATTGTTTTAGTCCAATAATTTTTGAAGCATCCTCTAGTATCTGATGTCCCAGATATCCTTGTTCGATTATTTTGATCCAAGTATTTGAAACCAGGTGGATCCTGGCCCATGTGGCACAGTGGTTGAGCATCAACTTAAGAACCAGGAGCTCACAGTTCAATTCCTGGTCAGGGCACATGCCTGAGTTGTGGACTGGGTCCAGGGAGGGGGTTAGGAATGGGGGAAGGCACCTGCAGGAGGCAGCCGATCGATAATTCTCTCATCATTGATGTTTCTATCTCTCTCCCTCTTCCTTCTTTCCTGAAATCAATAAAAATATTTTTTTTTAATAGGAATTGTGCTAACTGTTGAAAAAATAAAAACAGGTGCGCAAAAGTATTGGAGAATGAGTTACTTTCTCTTTTTCCCCACCTTTTCTAGACATAACATATATTGATTTTTTTTTCCTTGCCGGTAAAGAAATATGACATTGGCAAATATCAAATAAACCCATTTTAACAGACTTCAAAACAACACTACTTGGCTATTATTTTTAAATGTTTCACTTTCCTACACTTATTTCTTACAGCTGACCTCTCTCTTTAGAAACAATAACACTCACAGGCCCTAAATTTTCATTTGGTCTCTAAACTCCATTTTGTCATCAATATAGTCTTTTGCATTCCCCCACCCCACCCCACCCCCAGTCTTATTCTCTGTCAGTTTTTCTCACAGTTTTCTTTTCCTTTTAGCCACTTTCTTTCATTTTTAATCTGCCTTTTGGACCAGGTTGTCTGCCTTTTTATATCTACATTTACTTCCTCCTTCTTATTTGACCTTCTCTAGACCTTTAGATTATGAATGTTGAAATTTGGCTTACTTTTTTTGCCATGGTGACCTCCCATTAATAAAATTTCCCTCCTTCTGAATTGTTCTAAGAAAGCATAATTTCAAGCATCCATAACTGTTGCCCAAATAGAGATTCATTTCATTTCATTCTTCACATGTGTTAAATCCAATGTGTTCAAGGATATGATTTCCTACTCCTATTTTTACTTGGTATTTTCTGTGAGTCTCCTTTATTATACCTTTCAATTGCACTGTGGAAATCTTAGCTATCTGTGGCCGACTCTGAACTGTACATGGGACAGTGATAATGACCTTCTGACCCTACAGTTCTTCCTGGCTGTGGGTAGAATTGATAGCACTTTTTCAATTTCTCCCTTGTCTTTGCTTGAACATACTGGAATCACAACCTCTGACAAAGGTAACATCCCTTTTGTCGTGGAAACAAAAGAAGTGTGTAATGAATTGGTTAAGATTACATTGCATGTTTAGATGATGAAATCCAACTGCAGCTCAATTCCTTTATTTTCTCGAGCTGGGCCCTGTCTTTCAATAAGACATTATTGACTGGCATCTTCCCCAGAACAGGTGCTTTGGAATATAGTCTTGCTGCTTCGAGTTCTTTAGGCTGAAAAATAACTCTAGTATATATCAAGGGAATCAGATACCTTAGGGGGAATACTATAGATGATCCATATTTAAGTGCACTAAAAGAATGAAGGGTCCTTTGATTTATATGATGTGCTTACCCTGTTAAAATTAACTTTAGTTATAAGATGTCAGGATGTGAATTATAGTTTTATATGTCATTTTGCTGCAAAATTCTAAGACTGAGAGGAGCATGGAAAAATGAGGAGACAATTTTTTTATAACTCATCACTATAGATTTTGGTATGCTGACATTATAAAGTGAATTTTTAATCTTTATGTATATGGAATCAATTAATGCCATGATTGTGGGGTATTCACAAACTATTTTTTCATCTGAAAACATACCATGTTTGGTTGCTTCAAATAGCAAATTATTGGCCTCTCTCTACCTTTCCCCTTATTTTACATGTACTTGTATCTTTACTTTTTTAAAAAATCACTTAGAATTTTTGCTTTTCAAAATGGTATAATACTGGCATTGCCTGCAGAAAATATTTAAAATGTGTGTTTTTCAAAAAAATGATCAGATCATTTATTTGTCTTTTAGAGAAAAATTATTCTATTCAACTCAATTATTTTTGCCAAGGACTGTAACACTAATTTTACTCTTTCTAAAAATTAAAATAGCGAACAGTTTATGTAAGGTGTTGATAATTACCTATATTATTGTACTGCTGTGACAGATGTTGGGGAAAAAAAGCCTAAAATGCCTACAGCTGTGCACTCCATGACATCTAGTTTATACTCAGACAGAAGGCTAACAGATGTTCTGAACTGTCACTTTGCCTAAATGTTTTTTAGTCTAAGGACCTGCTTTATAATTCACCAGGGTCTGGTTTGGTTTCACAGAGGTCCTCAAATCCCCATCTGTGACAATTAATGTTAAAGACATTGATAAATCAGGTCGTGTTTTTCTCTCTTCTTCAATAAACAGGCGTCAGTTCATAGATGAATTGTAGATGCAAAAGCTACTTTTATATACATCCTAGTTGTGCAAATCTTTCCTGAAACACAAATAGAATTCATGAGGATCTGTTTTGAGCTGGGTGTATGGAAAAAGCCAGGAAATTACCCATCTTTTTTTTTTAACACCTTGGAAGTAACATTAACTATTTCCTAATTAATAAGTTATATTTTTTCCTAGTAAATAAAGAAGTGATTTGTTCTTTTTTTATTTGGTATTTTAATAACTCTGTTCATAATAATAATGATTAATTGTGCAGCCTGTTAGGGTAATGGAAGCATTCGCAAAGCATGCAGCACATCTTCTCCTGCTTGGCACCCTAATACCCCCTCTTCCCAAACATACCTTCAGATCCTCCCTACAGAATGACTGCCCCATGCAAAGGCCATCAATGCCTTATTTGCTGTTGCTCTTAATTTTTAACAAGCTGGATTCCTGTAATACACTTGCTTAATAGTTTAAACATTCTGTTAACAATCAGATGTTTGGCCTATCCTGTTTCTCCTCCATTCTGTATAAAAATATAACTCCAAATAGTACATCTTCCTGGGTTTGTTTCTAAATTAGTCCCCACACTTAATTATGAGGATGAGAGGGATGCCTTATTCCTCTTTGTTATAAGCTAAGCTCTCAGTAATCCCAAACAAAAGAGCCAGTTCTGGAAGATATAGGATTTGCTAGCAGGATTATGGTCTCATAGATAATGATGTGCAGTCAGCAGAAGCAAAGCTTTATTTTAATTCAAATAAGCTAGTAAACAAACCACTGACAAGTCTGCTGGTGAGAGTAACTGGCTGCTGTTGCCACATTGGCATCTAAATTATAGAAAATCTATTATACCCTGTTCACCATATGTTTAATTTAATACAAGATACAAATTAAACTACCCACAGTGCCTATTAAAACAACAATACTTTTTTTTATATTTGAATGTCTTAAAATAATTTCTACTGACCTTTTAAAGGATGGTTTTTATATAGGTGATTATTTGGGGGAGGGGGGGTAATAGTTAATAGAAGGCCAAAAATTTTTAATTGTCTTTTTTGAGAAAATAAAAATATAAATGTTCACTGGTTTGCAGTTGTTAATAAGGTTAATTAGTAGTCGTGTGTTCTGCTATTACTATATGTCCCTCCCACTCTTTTGGTTTCTGAGGCTGGGGTTTTAAGCGTGATATATAATTTGACTTATGTGTCAAAACTGCCCTTGTGAAATCACTACCCTGATCAACTCCGCCTATGGATAGCCTTAAGCTGGATGCCAATTGAGACCTATGTTAGGAAAATTGACTTTCAATTCTAAGTCCAACTTTGGTACAGCACAGGAAAAAGACGTAGCCTTTTCTATTCCTGCCCCAACTCAATCTCTTCATAGCCAGAGATTCTTTTTTTTTTTTTAATATATTTTATTGATTTTTTACAGAGAGGAAGAGAAAGGGATAGAGAGTTAGAAACATCAATGAGAGAGAATCATTGATCAGCTGCCTCTTGCACACCCCCTACTGGGGATGTGCCCACAACCAAGGTACATGCCCTTGACCGGAATCGAACCCGGGACCTTTCAATCCTCAGGCTGATGCTCTATCCACTGAGCCAAACCGGTTTCTGCCATAGCCAGAGATTCTAAGGAGAGCCAGAATTTACAGGTGACCTTCCAGGGAAAGGAGAGAAGGAAAAAAAGAAAAAGAAAAAAGAAAAAAGAAAAAAAAGAAAGACCACACACTGTTCACAACCAATTTCCTCCTGTATCAACAACCGCCAGTAACCAATGATTCTTGCTTGAGTCCATTTGGACTTAGTCAACCAGATTCTAAAGACTAGGCTCAGTTTTAGAACTTGGGAGCTAGATTAGAAACCCACACCTACTATTTCCCAGCTGTGTAACCATAGATATTTAACCCAGCAGGATATTCCCCTCACTCTGTTAAATAAAAAGGGGGAGATGTTGATTCCAATTTTATAGGATTATAATGAGAGCTAGATAAGAGAAGGCAACTGGTACATAATCAATGCTCCTCAAAGGTTCGTTCTTTTCTTCTTTTCAACCATCAACCAAATGGAATGTTCCTATTTATTTAAGGCTGAGGGAAGAATGTGAGAAGGAGGGATGGGAAGAGATGGTACAAATAGAAATTCTCCCTAGGATCAGTTTTCTTGGGTCATTAATTTCTCTCCAGAGGCAAAACCCAAAATGGCAGGCTCCTTTTCTCCCAATACTCACCACACTATTGACTCTCCTTTAAGAATGTATCAGTAAGCCCTAGCTGGTTTGGCTCACTGACTAGAGCATCAGCCTGTGGACTGAAGGGTCCCAGGGTCAATTCAGGTCAAGGACACATGCCTGGGTTGCAGGCTCAATCCCCAGTAGGGGGCGGGCAGGAGGCGGGCAATCAATGATGTTTCTATCTCTCTCTTCCTCTCCCTTCCTCTCTGAAATCAATTTAAAAAAAAATATTTTTAAGCCCTGGCTGGTTTGGCTCAGTGGATAGAGTATTGGCCTGCGGACTGAAAGGTTCCAGGTTCGATTCTGGTCAAGGGCATGTAACTTGGTTGCAGGCACATCCTCAGTAGAGGGTGTGCAGGAGGCAACTGATCGATGTTTCTCTCCCATCGATGTTTCTAACTCTCTATCCTTCTCCCTTTCTCTCTATAAAAAAATCAAATATATATATATATATATATATATATATATAGAGAGAGAGAGAGAGAGAGAGAGAGAGAGAGAGAGAGAGAGAATGTATCAGTAAGCCACCCAAACCAACTGCCTACTCCTTGGACCTCTGAGAAATAAGCAGTGATTACCACACTTCAGTATACATAACTTTTCAAACTTGTATGCACATACAGCTTTTGTACTGGCTCTACCAGTGTGTCCATGGGGCTTCACTATATGAATTTTGGTTCAAATACATGCCTATCAAATCCATCTGTGTAGTGGAAGTTACAATACTGGATGAGGTGTACATGTGTAAAATGTGCATGGTTATTCTTTTTATAAAATTGATTTCAGGGAGGAGTGGAGAAGGAGAGAGAAATGAAGACATCAGTCATGAGAGAGAATCATTGATTGCCTCCTGTACGCCCCACACTCAGCATCCAGCCTGAAACCGGGGCACCCTAAACTGTAACCTCCTGTTTCATAGGTTGACACTTAACCACTGAGACATGCCATGCCATGGGTATTCTTGAAGTCCAGCTAATGACAATATTCTATCCAAAATGCAACTTAATTTATTTTAAATTGATACAAGAGGTAATTTCGGAAGCATGGTACTGGTGAGCATATGCCAGAGGGACAAGGACAAGACAAATGTCCCATGGTCCCTTCCCTCACTCCACTCTGTTACTCCCAGGGTAGAGACTGGAGGTATTTCCACTTATCAAACCTCAGAAATAGTGATAAAGTAAGAAACTGAGCAAAGGGGGTCACAAAATGTGTGGCATGTTTAAATGTTTAACATTTTAAGATTAATACTGTTCACACAAAACCTGTGGTTGCGTGTATAGCTTCGTTTGAGAAATAACAAGGAAATGTAAGAGAATTCTCCCCAGAGGCCTCGCTGCCACCTCCGATTTTCCTCCTAGTTATAAAAGGACACCCTTCCCTTGTCCGTGCTGTCAGTCTTAGCATAACCTAAAGACTGATGGAGCCGAAACTGGTTTGGCTCAGTGGATAGAGCGCCGTCTGCAAACTGAAAGGTCCCAGGTTCGATTCCGGTCAAGGGCATGTACCTTGGTTGGGGGCGCATCCCCAGTAAAGGGTGTGCAGGAGGCAGCTGATCAATGTTTCTCTCATCGACGTTTCTAGCTCTCTATTCCTCTCCCTTCCTCTCTGTAAAAAATCAATAAAATATATTTTAAAAAGACTGATGGAACCACTGGGCGTTCCAGAGGTTTGGACACGGGTGGGAAGGAAGGCCATGCTGGGGATGTGGCCGCTAGGAGAGCAGGCCACCTTCCACACCTCTTGCCAGATGCCCTCTGCCCCGCCCTGGGCTCCCCACTCTCCCTCCCTGAACCCTCCAGGCCTGGGGACCCTGGTTCAACCCCAGGAGCTCCCCAGTGTGGCCAGGGCCGCGCGAGGGGGCGGGGGGTGCGCGCTGGGGAACAAACCTCGCCGGCCTCGCCGAGCGCGCGGAGCGAGCGGCACCCAGGGTCACTCTGACATTGGAGTCCAGCCGGCGGCGCGGCGAGGCGCGGAGTGGGTGGCGTGGGAAGCTGGGGGGCTGGGCCCGGCCGGAGCAGAGAGCGGGAAACCCGGCGGCGCGCGAGGGCGGCGGGCCGCTGGGGGCGCAGCTCCTCCCGGGCTCCGGGGGACCCTGATGCCCTCCAGCCTCCGCTTCCCAGCGCGAGCGACATCGGGCGGGGGCTGCCCATCCCGAGGGCCCGGCAAACAGCCCCAGCTCCCCTCGGTTTCCACTGCCGAATCCGGGATTAGGGGGTTGGGGGGAGGGGAGCCCACAGGCCTGGAGAAAGGAGGGCCCGTCCCGGCCCGCGCGCGCCCGGGTGGGAGGGGAGAGCTGGGTGTGTGGCTGGGGAGCCACCCTGCCCGGCCTGGGAGCGCGCATCCAGGGCGGCGAGGCGCGGTGGCATTCTGTCTGCGCGGACGGTTGGATGGCGAGGGGGGCGAGGAGAGCGGCCACCTGGGCTTCTGGCTGCCAGCACCCCGCGGCCCTGACGCCCCCGCGGGCAGCGGGAGCCGCCCCCGCCGGCCCGGAGCGGCCGCTCCCCTTGGCGCCTCCAGCGGGGCTGTGCAGCGGGGCGGCGCGGAGCAGGAGGTTCGGCCGCCGCCCCGCGCCCCCGCGCCCCACTCCCCGAGTCGCCCCCCGGACCCCGGCAGGCCCACCAGAAGCTGACTTACTGCCACGCGGGGAGGCCGGGGCGGCCCGTTGGGGAATGATGGATTGCCTAAGGAGAGGGAAGCTACAGCTTTCCCCGGAGCTGGTGGCTAAAACGGGGCACGATGCCACCTCCGGGGAACTCCCGGTTTGTAGGGGCATTTGGTTCGCTGGGACACCCAGACCCAGATCGTGCGTAGAGTGTTGTTGCCTTAGAAGCACTCGCCAGTGTAAAACCAGGGCGGGGTGCCCCTTGCTAATCACCTCTGCCTTTAGTCCTTTTGCATCCCCGTTTTGATCCCCTCTCTACCTTCCCTTCCTCCTCCCCCAGTCTTTTCTCACTCCCTCTCTCCCTCTCCCTTACCCCCTCCCAACCTTCCCTCCGCGGCCTTGAGTGGTCCGTGCTGAAGGCCACTCCCTCACCGACACCCCCAGTCCGGGAGCAGCGGGGTGAATCCCCACACCTCCCAGTGCGGCTCGCACTGGGAGAACTGGAGCGCACAGGTTGGACCCCAGAGCACTTTGGATTGGTGACGTTTCCTATCAGAGCCCATAGTGGACACGGATTTTCCCTGCCCCTCAGAAAGCCTGTTCTGTAACCTTGGGGTCATTTTGGTTGTGTGTTTGCTCCAACAAGAAAGGAAAAGACCAGCCGGCTCACTTACGTGCTGGTCACAGAGAGATGATTTTAAAGGTGGTTTTTCAGGTGCAGACAACCGATTCATTCTTGATTCCCTCACCTACCAAGGCAGATTGTCATTTTGGCCCTTCGCCTCAACACACCCCACTTTTCTTCAAGGCTCAAGTCTTCCCCTATATCTGCTAGTACTCACTACAGCTTTTGAGACAACTTTTGGGCCCTTGCCTACAAAACTCTTCCTGCTCCTTCAACCAGAGAGTAAGGCCAACGGAGAGATGTTAAACTTTCTTATGTCTAGGCCTGGACAGATTTGATTGCTAAGATGGGTGAGGTTTGCTCACCGCTGGCTACTTACTCACTGATGACTTAGACTCAACCCCAGCCCCCTCCCTCAGTGGAGAAAGCACAGCAGTTCAGATGCTTATTTCAGGTCATCATGAAAAGGAAAATAGCTTTAAACAGGTTGGGCATCCTTCAGGAAAATATATATATATGACAAGGGAAGCAGGAAGAGAGCGTTCCGTTATTTCAGGGGATTCCTTTTTAGAACAAAGTTAGAAAAACACTGGATTCAACATCTTACATTGGCCTCTCCCACTACACCGTTAGCTGCGAGAAGGGTTTTTTACTATTGACTTTTGCATAATGCCCCTCACCTCCTTTTCTACAAGGCCAAAGGTAACAAGTGCACCTTCCTTAGCCTGCTCTCTTAGAGGTCACCCTTGATTTACACTCTTCATCCCCCCCCCCACACACACACACACACACACTTAGACAAGCACCTTTTCCTTGATCCAGAGAGCGTTAAGATATGCATAACTTTTTTTTTTAGTATTGTCCCACTTTCATGTTTTTCAATCACACATTAACGCGTTCACCTGTTTTGTACGTGTGTTTGGTTTTTTTTCAAATTTCACAGAAAAGGTTTGAATTGGTGTCTTAACTAATAGTCACCAAGAATCCCTTCTTAGATGCCTTCCAGACCACTTGTAAACCAATAACGTCATTGGTGCCACATGGAAAGTCGAAGCGAAGATCGGTTTTGTCAAGATATTCATTTGAGCATTCATCTTCCTTTTTATCCCGGGTGGTTTGTGGGAAGAAAGGGAAGACTGAATGGGGCAGGGGACCAATGAGATAGAGAACCGACAGAGACTTCTTTTTAAACTTGAAGGCACTTCCCCCAGGCTGCTGTCTTGCCACCAATGAAAACATACAGAGCAGAAGCCACAAAAGTGGATTGTTGTCCCTCTGGGCTACGGGAGGCCTGGAGAGCCCTGGCCTGAATTCCTAGAGAAAGGTAGATAACCCTAGCCACCTTCTCCTTCCCTCGCAGCACCCTCACCGCCTAAGGATTCGGGGCTCTCTCAAAGTTACGGACCTCAGACCTTGCCCGGGTCTGGGTGAAAGGAGGCAGAAGCTCTCCATGGAGCTGAGGAAGAAGGAGACTGGAAGAAGCCTGAGTGGGTGGGGCACTCTAACCAGAGGGCTGTGGCCACGGTCAGGATGGATCCAAACCAGCTCTGAGTCAAAACGAGCTATCAGCGTATGCAAGAGAGTCAAGAGTAGGAGGACCCTTTGGGTGCTAGAGATCAAGGGTTAGCTGGTTCCACTCCTCCCCCTGGGCTCCCAACCTAGCTTTTCTGGAATTGGAGACCCATCCAGAGGAGAAGGTTATGGACACACGCCTAGCCCCTGCCCAACACGCAGGCACCGTGGGCGGTGGGCGCTTGCAGAAGTCAGGAGACACGTCTCAAGTCCTCAGTGATCTATGGGTCTGGCTCATGCAGTTGTGCATCATCATCACCAGGGGAGGGGAGAGGAAAGCCTAGCTGGGTTTCCTTAGTTGCTCTCCCTGGGGCTGTTACGTCTCCTCTCCCCCCAGTCCTCTGCCTCACCTCATCAGGACCAAAGAGCATTGGAAACCCCCCTTTGCCTGCACGAAGCCTAAAAATTCAGGTTTTTGATAAGGTTACTGCACCATCGATACAATTGCAGATTTTTTTTTTTAAAGCCTCCTCAAAGAGACAGATGTTTGGGCTGATTAAGAATTCAGGAGAAAACCTGCAGCTGCACCAAGGAATAATCTAGTGGACAAATATTTTAATAAAAAAGATATGAAGAGATCAGCCCGACCTTGCAAGGTCTTCTGCTTTAAAAAAAAAAAATCTTTATCAAACCTCTATTCTATGGCTTCAATAAACAGAACCCATTACCTCACGGCATCTTTTGTTGGCCCCATACAAGAGAGAACAAAATGGTTATTCAGGGGAACGCTTTCGATTTTTATTGTGGGTAGCCTGCACAAAGAGCTGTGTTATTGTATTTAAAAGAACCATCTGTAGCAGAAACAATGGCATCAAATTATCTTTGAATACCCACTGAAAAAACATAAAGCTTTTTTTTTTTTATTCTTCTGTACGGTGGGGGGGGAGGGATAGAGCAGTGTTAGGATAACTGACTTTTTTGTTGTTCTCTGGGTGCATTCTTCTCGCTCCCCCTCTCTCCCCCTCACCCTCTCACTCCTCTCTCTCTCTCTCTCTCCCTCTCTCTCTCTTTTAAAAAATCAGCCATTTGGGGTTTTAAGCCATAAACGATTTTTTCTTGTTGCAGGGGATTGCAGTGGCAAAGCTAGGCTAGGTCTTGGAGGCTGGTGTGAGGCGAAGCGGGTGAAGGCAGGAGGCTGGTGGAGAGACTGGGGGGAAGAAAAGCCGAAATGGATTCACGGTGGTGGTGCCTCGGATGGAGGATGAGAAAGGAATTGCCAGCTCCTTCAACGGCTCTGTCCGGTGAGAAGTGATCTAGCCTGGGCTGACAAGAGGCTGAGGGAGCCCTCACGTCCTTTCGCTTTTTTACCTGCCAATCAAACTGCTACAAGACAACACCCTGATCTGCCGTGGACATGTAAGTAGTTTGCAACCCAACTTTGACATTCAACTGCTAGCTCCCTCCTCTCCGCCCACCCCACCCCCAACTCACTTTATTCCCCTCTCATTCCTTTTTTTTTTTTTTTTTTTTTCCCTTCTTCTTCTTCTTTTGACCTTTAAGAGATCTGGAAATATACCCTGGGTGACAGTCCTTTAACACAGGCAGATTTAAGTCTGAGAGCATTAAGTTTTTGGAATTAAACGCTAATGTTGGTTTCTTTAACAAACGCAGAGGTGAAGCGGCATTATTTTTTATTCTCCTAACAGTGTTAGTGCTGAACATAACCAGTAAGGGTGTGCTTGTTTCCTTTTTTTTTTTTTTTTTTTTTTACGAACGCGAAGAAATCTCTGAGCCCCCAAAGAGAAATGCAGAAATGAAAGATTCGGGCTTCCATTTTAAGAATGTTACATTCTAGCATTTCATCCCTGCAAAGAACCTTCTCCAGGGCCAAGATTACACAGAATGGAAAGAGTGATTTGAGCCCAAAGATACATGTCCTTAAGAGGTTGGTTGCTACTGTTTCACCTGGCGTCTTCCTATTTTGGTAGTGGAGGGAGGGGGGCGAGGGGGGGGAGAGTTGGGGGAAAAAAAAGAGAAGGAAAAGGACGTGGCGACACCTCGTTCTTTAGGAGAGGTTGTCATTGTCATCTAGAGATGCAAGAGGGCAGGATAAGCAGGAAATATTACCTGAGAGAAAGAATTACAGAGCATGGGGAAGCTGGAGGCTGGAAGCTGGAGGGGGTGGGAGGGAGGAGGATTCTGTGGGAAGTTGTGTGCGGGCGGATAGGGGCTTGTTCTCTGGCGCCCTCTAATGGCAATTAGAACCACTGTTTTACTTTCTTAATTCAGTACTGGGAAAAGCAGCTGGTTTTTTTGTTGTTACTGCTGTTGGTGGTTTTTTTCCTCCTCAGTCTTAGACACTAGAGACTATTCGTGGATTAAATTGATTCTTTTCATCCCAGAAACTTATGCATCTGTTTTTCAATGATCAAGGTTTTCTCCCCAAACATCCCCTTCTCTCCCAAAATTTTGTTAGACTAATAGACTAATGGTAAATTGATTTATGGAAGAAGGTGGCCCATGCCCAATTAGTAACATCAAAGAGAAAGGGATTCCTTTGCTACCTGAACATCATTCGGACTCTTGTAGGAGTGTAGGGTGTAGGGTAGAGTGGGGAGCGGTGATTTGGAAATTGCAGATTCTGACATGGGCTCATTATAATACAATTTAAAGGGGGGCTCTTAGGAACCTCTGTTATTGCGATATGTGGTGGTCAGGGGGCTTTCCTTCCCGCCTCCTTTTTCTTTTTTTCTTTTTCTTCTTTCTTTCTTTCTTTTTTTTTTAATTTAGTAGATAAAGGTTAATCTTGGGCTGAATGATAGAGCTATGATTGACAAGAGAAAAGGTGTTGAGGGCAGGTCGCGCTGTCTTATTTACAGCCCACTGCTTGCTGTAGAGTCTTTGTTAGGACTGGAAAGCTAATTTAGTGCTGATCAAAAGCACCACAGAGTTAAAGGACTGGTAATGACTGCTAATTTCATTTCAGCCTCATGCATCCCCAACTGCTGTAATTAAAGACACGCTATTTAAATACAGGTGAAGGTTTTTTGGTTGTTGGTGTGTTGTTGTTTTTTTATGTTGGGGTGGGGGTGGGTGGATTACAATTTTATTTAGATTTCATCTTATCCATGGGTGTTATGTAGTCCAACACCAGATTTGTTTTTAAGAGCCATTTCATGTCATCTACGCCTGGCTTTGCAGAATGGACAGTTTGAAATGTGTCAATTCATAAAAGCTCCCATTTAAAGAAAGAAGAAAGAAAGAAAAGCGGGGAGGATGCAGAGGAGTAACTGTTGGGGGGATTTCAATATTTGGGTCTTTCCCCCCCACCCCCTTCCAATTAATAGAAGGGCCTTCGAAATAGCTAAAGTATTTGAAACTTGGGTCAAGGTTAACAGGCCAGAGGGATCCGTGTCAGCTTTTAAGACTTCTAAAAAGCTGATCATGTGGACAGATGGAAAAAAAATATTTTTAATTAAATAATTTCCCTTACACTGTAGCTACAGAGAGTCGGCTCAGAAACCGTGTAATTCCTCAACCGATAGGAGTTTCTTTATGAGAACATCAAAGCATAAAAAGCTCTACATTTTCGGAGTTGGTTAAAATTGATAACCACCACCACCACCACCCCCCCCCCCACCCACACACACACCCCAAAAAAGAATTTAGTCTTTAATCTCTTTTTATCCCCAGAGACTAAAGCTCAGTACTCGACCCGGCAAGCGGCTTTCGCCTTCCGGGGCTGGAACCCGGCTCAGATGTGAAGCGGCAGTGAGCCGCCGTGCAGGTTCGTGCCCAGCGCCCCCTGTTGGACACAGTAGAAGCAGCGCAGCGCCAGTCCTGGAAATCGCTAGAACCTTGCTCTGGGGTTAGATGTAATTCTTTATTACTCTCCAAAAAGGAGATGGAGGCAGAGAAACAGGCTTTCATATCCTTTCTTGCTAATTCAATTTTAAACCAATAAAAATGACAAGGAGATAATACAATTTTAATTTAGTAAAAAGTAAAGCTTAACCTCCTGTTCCTCCTCTTCCTAACATCCTAGCCAACCCCTTTGGGTGTAGAGCTCTTATTAAAGATTCTGTGGTAGTAAAACAGGTAGAGAGCATGATTTAAAAATAAATAAATAAATAAAAAGAATTTCTTCTGAAGCAGTGGAGAATCGAGGAAAAGTTACCTCTCCCGTTAGGTACACATTCAAAAAATAAAACAGACGATGCCGCTGCTCGCTGTTTTTGACGTTGTCATCAGCATCTTGAATGCCATCAGAGGTCCTTCAAGTATTGTGACTGAGTCTCGGAATAAATGAAATATGTGCTCCTTTTTATTTGTTTATTTTATTATCATAATGTAATTAAAAGGCCAGTAGGTTCTTCGAATGTTTCCCATCCCCAACCCGATCTTGATCAAACTTTTCCTTTCCCCATTAGCGGTTAAATTCTAGATATTATTTAAGGAACAGGTGCCTGACACCTTTCTTCTTTTATCTCAGCCTTAGGATTTCAGGGAAAGTGTACCAAGGATAAAGAGTATTTTTCTTTTGAAATTCATCATTTTCATTGACCAGGAACCCAAATTATCCCAGGGGGGAAGAGGACTATTTTTACACTTCCAAAAAGCTACCTGTCTACATAAGAAAGCGCTCTGGCTTGCTCTTTGGTGAGCAAATAAAGACAAAAGTACACTCTGCCTTCTTTCAGAAAGATAGACTATAAAAAAAACGAGACATCTTTTGAATTTAAGACAATGGGGGAATATGGGTTTATTTAGGTGTTGAAAGTCAAGTTGAAATAATAATTCGTGTGCTAAATGAACAGATAAGACCTCAACGAGGTGTTTGATGATTTCAATCATCAGGGATGTGCTTACAATGTTAATTTTTAGATACAATTCACAGTAAGAAGTTTAGGGCTTGTTTCCCCAAGGAAACCAGCTAACCTTTCGAGCATAATTCCTTTTAAAGATAGTTATACTGTGGCTATGCCAATTGTTCCTGTTGATCTTTACTTTCTTCCTCCCACCTCCCAAAATCAGTGGGTCCGAGGTTGTGCTTTTTTAGGGCAATTGCTGAAAACAATTTAGTGCGATGAGAGTTGCCTTCTCCATCTGATTTCCAGAATCGGATCTCGGTTTATGCTTCTCAATAAATTAGGTCGGACACTGTGGCAGGCAAAGAATCATCGTTTTGGGGTGCTTTGGTGTTGTTTTTTGTAATCAAAATTTTTTTTTTAACCCGGAATTCTATCGCAATGAGCAAGCGGGATTCCGCGCTGCAGAGATCCCTACTCTTTGCTTTACGCAAAGACTAGTCCCAGGACTGTCATGTCAAGTTCGGGCAGCCTGAGACCCGGGAGGGTCACCAGCGAAGCGCTGTCGGCCGCGCTCCGAGGCCGCCGGCCGCGTGGGGTGGCCGAAGCCCGCAGGAACCGTGGAGGCGACCCACGACGTGGGAATTGCTGTAGAATTTGCAGCAGCCGAGGCCCGGAGATTCTGACCCCGTCCCACCCCCTCGAGGATCCCCACCCGCAGGGAGAGGCCCGGGAGAGGGGGTAGGAGGCGGGCGCACCTGGCTGCGCGCAGGCTGGCGGCGGGTCTCCCGCTTCCCAGGGCCCTGGGAGCAGGCGCGACTCCCAGGGCCGGGAACGGAACTGAGCGAGTGGGTGGCCTGGGCCTGGGCACGCCGCCCAGCTCTCCCAGCGCCGTGTCATCTCTGTGGTCCAGGCAGCCCCAGCCCCAGCCCCAGCCCCAGCCCCCGCAGGAACCGCGCGCCCCGCGGCCCGCCCGCAGCAGGGCGGCCCTGGCGCGCTGGGGGCTGGGGGACTGGGCACTGGGGAGGGGGCAGCGAGGGGCCGGCTCCCGGGTAGCAGGCAGAGCCTCGGCTGGCTCAGGCTGCGCTCTTCCCCCGCCGCAGAGAGCCCTGGAGGGGCGGGGCGGGCATTTTTTGGGTTTGTCGTCCCAGCGGCCAGGCCTGAGCCCGTGCCCGTTGGCGGGGCGCCCTGTTTTGTAAGGAGGCAGCCTTGCCCGGCGGCGCGGAGGGCGATCCAGGAGGATGGGCAGCCTCACTTGGGCCCAAGGAGTCGGTGCCAAATTCTCAGCCCCTTCTCCTCTCCAGCGCATCTTTTCCTGGTTGAACCCAAGCCTCATTTGAAAGGCCAATAGAGGTGGCTTGGGAGTGTATTACCTATTTTTGGAGTGGAGAAAATGACTGATGCTTAAGACTGAGATTTGAAGATGAGCCCTCGTTTATTGTTTGCTTTTTTACCTTAAAAAAAAAAAACAACAACTAACTTTGAAGATACTTTAGTTTCTTGATCCAACCCTGAGACACAGCCAAAGCAGCCAGGCCTGAAGGAGCTGAGATGCAGACAGATACGCGCCTCTCCACCTACCCACCACTCAGCGGGCAGAGAAACGCTGCCAGACTCCGGGTCGTAATCCAGGGCCCAGCTGCTATGTGGGTTGCTCCCGGGTGTTGAAACCACAAGTACAACTTGACACCATTGAGCCCACGGTGCTTGTCAATAATCTGCGAATTAGGTGCAGACACTGTCACTGCAGATCATAACAGTTTCTGAAGGACTCATTACAGCCTATCGTGTCAATGATCTTCAAATTAAGGAGGGAGGGTGGGACGGGAGGGGAACGGAGTGGGGAGCGCCTACAAAAAAGGCAAGAAGGGCTGGAGGGGGAGATAAAAGTCAGAGCCCCAGCTCAGGGGGGGGCTGGGGGGGGGAAGCCTTTCAAGATTATCAGGCTAGTGATCTGAGAATTCCATGGGGATGGGTTTGGAAGCCCAACTCTCTGTGAGCCAGAGCTGGAAGGGGGTGCTGGGGGGTGAGCAGAAGTGGGCCCCTGGAAAGGAAGGCTCCTCAGACATTTCTTTTGAGGCCAGAAGAGCCTTTGGGCGAGGGCTCCAGACATCCATGGGAGGCCTGGAGGATGCCAGCCCGCCCAGGATGGGTGTCCACTTTGATTTGGAGCACTTTCCAAAGGACGAGCCAGAGTTGCCAGTCTTTTGCAAAAAGAAAAGTGGGTAATAGTTTTGTTTAGGGCTGATGTGATTATAAGGGTGATTCCTCCCCCACTCCCCCCCCCCCATGGTTTGCTTTCAGCTTCTTTTCATGCAAACAGGTAAAAGAATATCTCCCTTTTCTTTTGATAATATTCCTGTCCCTTAAGCAGCTCTAATTTATTGCACCAACTTGTTTTGGGGGGTACCAAACAAACACCTCTGCCCTCTGAGGTAGTTGGCTTTGGTCACTTTTTTGTGGGTTTGTATCATGCCTGATTGTACTGCTGTGGGGAGAAGACTAATGTCATTGCTGCAGGTTGGAATGGCCAGGATTAGGAAAACACCATCTCCCTTGGGGGGAGGAGGGGGGACTGCCGCGCAGTGAGTGAGTAGCCTGGCACGCTCTGGGATGTCATTCCTGCGCCATTTAGGCTTGTTTTTCCCACAAAAGTTGAGGTCACGACTAAATGAAATAACCGCAGTTGGAGGATTTGAGACAATCATCTTTTTTTTCCCTAAAAACAAGGGGTAACACTGCTAGTCACTGGGAAATTAGGGTTCTAAGGAAGCCCCTCTCTTCGGTGTGCTTAATTGCACAAGCGAGGGTGGTCAGTGTGGGAGAGGTGTGTATAGACTCGCAGGCAATGGTTTTGAGGTGTGAACCGGCCCGTGGGTTGGCTGGGCCAGGTGCAGCTCCTGGTGATGTTTGCCAGATCTTTGTTTTTTCATTCCCTTCTCCTAATTTGTAAAGTAAAAATCACAGGTTCTTTTATTGTTTTTTTTTTTGTTTTTTTTTTTTCCCCAATGCAAAAGAAAACCACTGGTGAAAATTTTGAAATGCCAATATTTTCAGGTTGTCTTTTTTTTTTTTTTTTAAGGAATGTCTATTTTAAATAATTAGATCAAAAACATTATGTGTTTCCCCACCCCCCACCCCCACCCTGGACAACAGCTGCAGAGCAGAGACAGAATTTTATGTTAAAGTAACTTGGTAATTCAGAAATGAAATGAAATTGTGGAGTGTAAATCCCCTTTTCCAGAAAACATTTGAGCTGGAATCTATGAAGGATGTGCATATATATGTACTGCTATAAGCAATATGATGGTTATTATATATAGCACTCAAGACATCTACAAGTGATTATATATCACTTCTGTTGCTATAATTTGAAGAGGAAAATATATTTAGTTCTCTAACTGCCGAATTCTTTTTAAAATGTATTTATTTCATCAGTGGGAATTAGATGAAAGAGAATGAATATGAAAAGGAGTTGAATGCAGAGCAGCTCTGCATTCCTTAGGTTTCAAGGGTCCTTACAGCTCTTGAGTGAAATTATTTGGTGAAATTGGGTCCGGACTGAAATAGCATTTGTTATCGCCTTGTTCATTTGTTATGTGTAATGCCACTTCTAGAAATTAAAGGCAAGGCACTGAAGGGACAGACAAGAAGAAAAAATATGATTAAGCAATTTTTAAATTGCCAATCTGCCCATTTCTCCATGTGCATGTCTATGCCTTAGTCAGTAAAGAGGGAGAGAGGTATATGCTTGTCTTTGTATCATCTAGAAACATTTCTCATAGTTCCTGTCAATAATCCTTCCCACTTCCAAAATCTGACAAGTTTGGCAATAGGAAGAATATGAAGGAAATGTAGATGAAAGAGCTTCCATCATTTTGAAAAATTGCTTTATAAAAATTGAAGTGTCCCCTCTGGGATTTCCTGTGAGGGATCTTTTACAGTTATCTAAAGCAAATGTAGTTTGATCCCAGTACAATTCTATTCTAATTTTTGCTCTTACTTTCAATATCCTGACTTTTTCCAGTTTATGTCTTATTGATTAATTTTTTTGAAAATATGTAAAATACGTGAAGCTTTCTCAAGGAAAAGAAATCTTCTAGTACCCTTTCTTTTTCTCACCTCCATTTATCTGTGTTTGTGTCATCAATCTTGGAGAATCAAGTGTTGATCATTTCGGAAGTCTTGTGGCATGTTCCAATTTGGAGTGATTGAACTGTTTTCGCCATTTAATGGGGAGAAGGAAACATCTTAAAAATTGGCTTATGCCAATCTCCGTACTCTGTCTCAGTTTTCTTGTGTTAGGGGACAAGTATCAATAAAATCTCATTTTACCAGATTACACCAGTATTGTCCTAAACATTGGAATTTCTCTTTATTTTTAAAAATCAGGAAATTTTCTTGGATTTCCATACTTCTCTTTTCACTTGTCTCTGACTTACCACACTGGTTTGTTCTCTTTCACAGCAGCATGATCACTGCTCTGGTCACTTTCAGGGGAGGTAGTTGGAAGGTTAGGATCCGGAGGAAACATAACAAAAACGGGAGAGAGAAACACACACACACACACACACACACACACACACACACACACAAAACCTTCATTTGGCCAGATCTGGCTCCTAATACATTTAACCAATTCCAGAATTAGAAAGCCTTTTCTGTACATTTTCTTCTATTTTGCTCTCTTTTTTCCCCCCTTACATAATGAAATTAAAACTTTTGGAGCCCACAGTTGACATTTTTCAGAAAATTGAGTTATCAAGGCAGTAATTATTTCACAGGGAGATAAAACTCTCATAGCCCTAACTGTCAAATAGGGCCCTTTTCAGATTTTAATTACAAAATAAAATTAGTCTGCTCTTCCTCAGAATGGTTTGTGAGTGGTTAAACAGAGCTTTCCCCCCCAATACTGGTGGTCGTCGTCAAACTCTGCTAATTAGCAATGCTGAGAAATTCCAGTTAACAAGGACATTCTCCAGGACTCTGCAGGTTCCCTGCCGTTTGCCTTCATTTCCATAAGAAGATTAAGAGAGGAGGGGAACACACTCAAATGCAGATGCAGAAAAGAAGCGTGTTTTTTTTTTTTTTTTTTTTTTTTTTTTTAACAAGCATCATAATAGTAAGATGCTTGGCTAGTTCTCACCTAATTACTGCAAGTTAAACCTCTATTTGCCACTAAGAAGAAAAAATAAGTCTACAGTCCCCTATCCACAAAACTGTTAGTTGGCTTCAGATATAATACTTGAGGAGGGATGAGGAGGCGTTCAGGAGAAAAATATCAAGGCAAAAGGTTTTTAAATAAAATTGAGCTACACTTAATCAGTTAAGGATTTTTTGGCTGGGGCCTATGGTAGAACAGAATCAAATCTGAATAGCCCAGGAATTAGGCATTTTTATTCTTAATTTCTCATCTTGCTCTAAAGTGTGCCGCTTTTTGTGCCCACTCTTCAGATTAAGCACTTCCAATTGTCATAAATGGTGCCAATGGCAACATTTTAAATGTGGGAATCTGGAGCACCCTCTTCCAAGTCTTATTTTGATTCCCTAGTAGTCAATGGTGTGTTGTTATGAGTACTGGAGCCGTCTGTTTTAAACCTAAAACAGTACTGTTTCTATCATCTATTGTGATTGTTATAGTTATTATTATATTTAGGTGCCGGAGATAGTGCTGCATTGAAATAGAGTGGCCGGTGATCTGATTTTTTTAATGCATATGTTCTTAAAAAAAAAAAAAAGTCTAATGAGAAAATTATTTCTGCTATCACCATCTTCCTTAATCTTACTTTAATAGCACATTATTATGCATAAACACCAACCACAGTTAGTTCATTGCCTTGATAAGTACTGGAGGCTTAATTAAAATAAAGCTGTAAATAAATGCAACCAATGATAACACAATTGTACTGTATTTCCATGGCTTATTTATATGATAAAAACAATTAGCAAAAGACCTAGACATCCCCTTTAACCTCTTAAATGAATTATTATAGAATTAAGGCACAAACACATGCATCTGAGAATGTATTAAAGCTTTTACATATTATCCCAAGGAAAAAAATTGTAACACTACCGAGAGAGAGAGATTAAAAACATTTGCTTCTATAACCATCTGTTGTTAATATTTATTTTAATATACATACACCACCAATACCCACGCCACTTCTTGGTTTTGTCTTCAAACTTAATTAGCCATAAGCTCTTCCCCCCTAGTTTTTGGAATAATGCTACTAAGCACAGACCAGCACATACACAATCATAAAATGAATGCTTGTTTTGCCCTTCGTGGTGTCTGGACAATCATAATTCATTCATATGTTGAATCTCATAATTTGTACCTCATTTTTCCATGGTTTAACCTCCCACTTGTCTCGAGGTTATATATGTACGTTTCTAAGTTAAGCAAATTAAATCTGACTCTTATGATTTGGTTCCATAGCTTATATGATATGTTAACTTCTCTTTTGTTTAAATTACATGTAATTAATTTGATCTTCCTCCCATCCCCCCTCCTTTTTTTTTTTTTTTCTTCTTTATTTCCAAACACCTTTTAAAGGTAAAAGCCATAGTCTTGGGAAAGCGAATCCACCAGTAGGGGGCGCACCAGCCACATCCCAGAAACGGAGACGCACTGAAAAGCCAGTCTCCAGATCCACGCAACCTTTTCTCTTTCCTAGCCTTCGTGTCCGAGATTAGCTTACTATTATACCTCGAATAAACAGAAGACATTGTTTTATTTTGATGAGTGGCATATTTATGCGTTTCGAGAAGCCTGTTTCTTCCTTCCCAGGTTCCCAAGAACTAAAAGAAAACAAACCATAACTTAAAAGAGGAAAAGGAGAGCTACCGGAGGGGGGTGCGAGTAGGGGTTGATTGGAAATGATAATTTAAGACAAAGTCTACTGCAGAATTCTGTTTCTCAACTTTTCTGCGTCTCCAGTGAGCGAGCATGCTTATCTTGAGTGTACCAAGAGCAGAAAAGCTTGGGAGGGCAGAGATTGAAGGCGTTAGGCTGCGGGTAATGACGGTTTAGGGGAAGGTTAGTGAGGCACAAAAACAATGCAAAGTTTTGTAAGGATAATAAATGGAACGTGGCCGACAGATACTATTCAGTACGTTTTCTTAGGGTGCGTGAGGGGGGATCAGGGGACTGAGGGGGCGGAGAGGGTGTTACAGAAGAAAGAACATAAGTAACCCCGATGGTTTAAGCCCTTTCTTAAAAAGAAATGGCATCAGGGATTTTTTTTTTCTCCTCACCCTCCCTCCCCCGACACCACCACCACCCTTTGTAGTCAAGTGCATTTTAGCCACAAAGATCCCAACAAGAGAGTGGAAGGAAACTTAGACGGGCCTTTGTTTGGCTCCGTGTAGCGACAAGAGAAACAAAACTACCTATTTGTAACGGACGTGCTGCCATTGCTCTCCGCATTGAGCGCCTACCTATTGAAATCTTTACGTCGGGACAATGGGAGCGCGGCTAAAATTACCCTCTTGGGTCCTGGGCGGGCAGGATTGGTGAGCCCCAACCCCCGCCCTCCTCATCCCCTCGGATCCCAGCCCCTGGCCTTTGCTGGGCTCCCCCTTTCCCCTAGTCCTGGCCGCCCTCGTCCTGCGCGCACTGCCTGCACCTGTGCCTGGCGAGCACCGCCCGGCCTCCCAGACCTAGACCTCACCAACACCACCCCCCTCTCAGCTCAGCCTGCAGACCCGGGCGCACCGTCGGGGCAATGCAATCAACTTGGGGGTGGGAATGCCAGGGCTGGTTCTGCTCGCGTCCTGGAAACTCAGCGTGGGAGGAGGGAGTTGGTGTGTGCGGGCCCCAATGCCACCTCCACAGAGCCGCCGTGGCACGCCGGGAAGCGGAGCTAACGCTCCCCATCGCCTGCACTTCTGAGCGTCCTTCGGCTCAGCGCTTTCATCCCCGGCCTCCTTTTGAAAGCGGCACAACGAAAATCCTCCTCTGGGGGCGGCCCAGCGGGAGGATGGGGAGAGAGAGAGTGAGCATCCCCTTTGCACCGGCTGAATGGAGCGAGGCTGTGGGAGCTGTGGCTGGGGGGGGGGGGGGGGGGAAGCTGACAAGCTGAGCTGAGCTGAGCTGAGCTGGGCAGGGCAGGACAGAGCGTGGTCGCGGCAGCTACCCCAGGGCCTGGCCCAGCCTCAGCTCCGCACTCACTCGCCCTCCTTGTCCCAGAGCAGGACTGGTTTTTTTAAAAAAAAAATAGAGCAAAGTGCGTGGAAGCTATTAGGAGGGTTTTGAGGACAGAGCTTTTCGCCTCCTAACTTCCTCTGGTCGGGACAGTGTGAGGACGGGGGTGAGCGAGTGCGGGCCACTGTGGAGAAAAGGGGGGCGGGCATGGGAGAAGCGCTGGAGGGGCTGGAGGTTTTTTGCGGGGGAGAAGCCTGCGGAGAAGCGGGAGAACAATCACACACCCACTCCGGCGCTGCCCGTTTCCTGAAACACTAGTAGGGATAGTCGCCCTGAGCCACCCACTCGGCCCTGCCCCACCCCCACCCCACACACCTTAGTGGCTTCTCGCGCCCCTTCCCCAGCTCATCAGCCCGCCTGCACCCAAAATCAGAACATCAGCCCTAAGTGTAAAGGGGGAAAAAGAAAAGGAAAAAAAAAAATCTGTCTTGGTGCTGTTTACCCACTTTCTTCGAAAAGGCGTGTGGGGTGACCTGTTGCTGCGAGAGGGGATACAAAGGTTTCTCAGTGGCTTCCGGGCTGGCTGTGGGAGCCGCTTCCCCCTCCCTCCCTCCCCTCCCTCCCCTCCCTCCTCCTCCCTCCCGCTCCCTCCTCCCCCCGCCTCCCCCGCGGCCCGCGGCGCCGCAGGCCCCGCCCCCTTTCATGCAAAACCCGGCGGCGAGGCCGCGCTCGAGTGGAGGAGCCGGCGCGCGCTGATTGGCCGCCGGGAACCCATTTATTCCCTGACAGCCCCCATCACATGGACGGTTGTCTATTAACTTGTTCAAAAAAGTATCAGGAGTTGTCAAGGCGGAGAAGAGAGTGTTTGCAAAAAGGGGGGAAAGTAGTTTGCTGCCTCTTTAAGAACCGGGAGGACTGAGAGAAAGAAGAAGAGGAGCCGAGGAGAGAAGAGAAAGAAAGGGAGAGGAGAAGAAGTTTGAGCCCCAGGCTTAAGCCTTTCCAAAAAAAATAATAATAATAATAATAACAATCATCCTCGGCGGCGGCGGCGGCGGCGGCAGGACCGGCCAAGAAGAGGAGGGAAGCGCTTCTTTTTTTTTTTTTCCTTCTTGATCCCGATTTCCAGTTTGCCTCTCTCTTGCTCTCTCTCTCTCTCTCTTTTTCTTTCCCCCAAATTATCCTTCCGTCTGACTTTTTTTGCTTGCGGAGCTTTGCTGCGCTCCCGACACCCCCGCCCGCCGCCTCCCTTCCTCTCCTCCCCCGCCCGCCCGCGGGCCCCCAGAGTCCCGGCCGGGCCGAGCGAGGGTCGGCGGCTGCCGGCGGGCCGGGCCCGCGCACAGCGCCCGCATGTACAACATGATGGAGACGGAGCTCAAGCCGCCGGGCCCGCAGCAAACTTCGGGGGGCGGCGGCGGCGGCGGCAACTCCACCTCGGCGGCGGCGGCGGCGGCGGCGGGCGGCAACCAGAAGAACAGCCCGGACCGCGTCAAGCGGCCCATGAACGCCTTCATGGTGTGGTCCCGCGGGCAGCGGCGCAAGATGGCCCAGGAGAACCCCAAGATGCACAACTCGGAGATCAGCAAGCGCCTGGGCGCCGAGTGGAAACTCTTGTCGGAGACGGAGAAGCGGCCGTTCATCGACGAGGCCAAGCGGCTGCGGGCGCTGCACATGAAGGAGCACCCGGATTATAAATACCGGCCGCGGCGGAAAACCAAGACGCTGCTGAAGAAGGATAAGTACACGCTGCCCGGCGGGCTGCTGGCCCCCGGCGGCAACGGCATGGCGAGCGGGGTCGGGGTGGGCGCCGCCGGCCTGGGCGCGGGCGTGAGCCAGCGCATGGACAGCTACGCGCACATGAACGGCTGGAGCAACGGCAGCTACGGCATGATGCAGGACCAGCTGGGCTACCCGCAGCACCCGGGCCTCAACGCGCACGGCGCGGCGGCGGCGGCGGCGGCGGCGCAGATGCAGCCCATGCACCGCTACGACGTGAGCGCGCTGCAGTACAACTCCATGACCAGCTCGCAGACCTACATGAACGGCTCGCCCACCTACAGCATGTCCTACTCGCAGCAGGGCACCCCGAGCATGGCGGCGCTGGGCTCCATGGGCTCGGTGGTCAAGTCCGAGGCCAGCTCCAGCCCCCCCGTGGTTACCTCGTCCTCCCACTCCAGGGCGCCCTGCCAGGCCGGGGACCTCCGGGACATGATCAGCATGTACCTCCCCGGCGCCGAGGTGCCGGAGCCCGCCGCCCCCAGCAGACTGCACATGTCCCAGCACTACCAGAGCGGCCCGGTGCCCGGCACGGCCATCAACGGCACACTGCCCCTCTCGCACATGTGAGGGGGTCGTTCGTACCCGTGGACTGCAAAAGAGGGGATTTTTGTTTTTTTTTTCTTTTCAAAGCAAAACGAGAGGGGGCGGAAATAGGAGGAGAGGACGAAGCAACGTGGAGGGGGAAAAACACACACACACACACACAATCCGGTATATGCTCAAAACAAAACAACAAAAAAAGTGATCACCCACAGCATTATGACATCTGTCTGCAAAAGAGAACACCGATCCCATCTACACTCACACACACATTCACACACACACAAAGCCGCGATGCCGACAAGAAAACTTTTATGAGAGATCCTGGACTTCTTTTTGGGGGGACTATTTTTGTACAGAGAAAACCGGAGGGGCGGGATGGGGAGGGCGAGGGGATGGACCTTGTATAGATCTGGAGGAAAGAAAAAAAACTACGCAAAACTTTTAAAAAGTTCTAGAGATACGGTAGGAGCTTTGCAGAAAGTTTGCAAAAGTCTTTACCAGTGATATTTAGAGCTAGTTTCCGAGCGACTAGGGAAAAAAATGTTTTAATATTTGCAAGCAACTTTTGTACAGTATTTATCGAGATAAACATGGCAATCAAAATGTCCATTGTTTATAAGCTGAGAATTTGCCAAAATTTTCCAAGGAGAGGCTTCTTGCTGAATTTTGATTCTGCAGCTGAAATTTAGGGCAGTTGCAGCCATGAAAAGAAGAGAACTATTCAGATTTGGACATTTTAATTGTTTAAAAATTGTACAAAAGGAAAAAAAAACACTAGGATATGTACTGGTAAAACTATCTCCGTGGTCTTTAAAGGGGAAAAAAAAGTTTTAGATTGTACTAAATTTTTTTTAACTTACTGTTAAAAGCAAAAATGGCCATGAAGGTTGACATCATTGGTAATTTATAATAGCTTTTGTTTCCCAACTTTCCATTTTGTTCAGATTTAAAAAAAAAAAAAAGAAATTACTGTGTTTGAAATATTTTCTTATGGTTTGTAATATTTCTGTAAATTTATTGTGATATTTTAAGGTTTCTTCCCTCCTCCCCCTTTATTTTCCGTAGTTGTATTTTAAAGATTCGGCTCTGTATTATTTGAATCAGTCTGCCGAGAATCCATGTATATATTTGAACTAATACCATCCTTATAACAGGTACATTTTCAACTTAAGTTTTTACTCCATTATGCACAGTTTGAGATAAATAAATTTTTGAAATATGGACACTGAAATTATTCTTGAGTCTTTCATTTATTTGGTTAACACTGCTCAGACATAACTCCTCAGGAAATAATATTATGCTGTGCACAGCCAAGAAAGCAAAATACCTAAGACCTTGGTATTCTGTCCCAGTAGCATGTGCTAATGTTAACAGCAACAAATATGTGTCTGGATGATTAGTAAGTGCTGGAAAAAATTAAAATGCTCGTGTCATTTCTAAAACAGAAACTAAAGATTGTAAATTCACACCCCCCCCCCACCCGTCCTTTTTCTAAGCAGCATGATGGGGACTTAAACTGATTTGTGCCACTTGTTGCCTGATAGGAGTCCATTCTGAAATTTTTCGTGTAGTTTAGCAGATGGGGTATTGAGCCAAACCGGGACCAGGTTGGCTGGTTTTGTTTTCGTTTTCTTCACAGTACAATGGCCTTTTGGAAATGTGGTTACAGGGGGAAATGCTTCTTGTGTTGGAATAATTGCAAACGAGACATGCAAAGTGCTCATCTGCTGGGTGGTGGGTGTCTGGATGACTCCAGCCCTGCCATTGTCTGAGACGAAACAAGTGGTTTGCTTTCTTTGTTCCTTGACTTCATAAACTTTCTCCTCTGCGTTTTCCTGTTTAGGGGTGAGAGAAAGCGAAGAGCGTCTCGCAAAAACGCCTGACTTGCCACGGCTGCTATGATTATTATTATTATTTATTTTATTTCTTTTTCCTCTCTTCCCCTCCACGAATTCCATTTCTTAAATTGGCTGCGCGGGTCCAAGCCTGTAGCCCCAAATCGGATAATCTCTGCAGCTGATAAACAAGCAAAAGAGAAGCCAGGCAACAGACATAATAAAGAAGAAAACAACTCCGAGGTAGATATTTTAACTTGTCCGATCTAATCACATGTGGAGATTATTATGCTTTTGATCTGTTAACCATGTTTTACTGCTAGTAATAGGGAGGGAGGGGGAGGGGAAGGGGTGGAGAAACAAGATTGGATTTGTTGTTTTCTTTTGCCCTAGGAAAGGTTAAAGAAAGCCTGTAGTTGTCCTCAGTGGGAGCGGAGAAGTCTGGGAGTCGCTATGGTCTTTGCCTTCGCGATGTTTCTGCATCACAACCGACTCGCGCTTTGGCGTTGCCGGAGAATCAATCCTGTAAGAGCGACTCCGGGGGACTTTTCTTCTTTATTTACTACTTAACCTCGCTCAGTTTTCCCCGCCGAAGGAGACCAGGAACCGAGAGTCAGGCAGGCATTCTTAAAAGCGTGGTTTTGCTTCCCACAGTTTCCAATGGGTGTGTGTGTGTGTGTGTGTGTGTGTCAACTTGTTACAACTTTGGAGAAGTTGAAATCCGGCAGCGCCTTCCAGCCTTGAGTCTCAAGTACCGGCTGCAGCCACGCAGTTAGCTCATCCGGGTGGTTTGCATCTTCTCGTTTTCCAAGAAAAGTCTTTCTTACTCGTGCTGTTGTTCATGGTTAGTTCTGGGTTCAGCTGAGGCTATCTTTTTTATTTTCTGTATTTTTATCTCATGTGGATTGCTTTATTTTCAGGACATACTGGTTTTTATTTATTCCTTCCTTATCCTCATTTTTTTTTTTTTAGGGTAATATTGTACTGGGAAAGGAAAATTATTATGCCCGTTCCCAATTCCAATTCTAAGCCAGGTATCTCCCTCCCCCCCCACCCCCCTCATTAATGCAGAGACTCTGAAAGAATTTCCCCAGCCTGGCCAGCCATTGTAATGCATATATGGATTATTCACGTGGTAATGAGCACTTTCGACAGTTCTTGCTCACACGTTGGAATAAAAGAAACTTTGAATAAAGATCCCAATGATCTGGCTCTGGGGGGCTGGGGAGGATATTCCCGGAATTTGAGCCAATCGACTATCTAAAGTGTATATACTGGAAAAATAGAGATATATTACAAATACGTATTGGGGTTTAGAGTAATTGTACTGTGTTAACCTCTTAAAAAAAAAAAAAGAGAGAGAGAGAGAGAGAGCCCACAGAAGCAGACTAAAAAGAGCAACAACTTTTTGGCAAAAATTCTGAGGTTCAAATATTTTGCAAGAGGGAAGAAAGCAATGGCTGGGGAAGTTAAACTAGTTTTGAATGGTTGCCACTGTCTGCATAAAACAAGAGAGCTCCCATTCTCCCATCCCTCCACAGTCCCTAACCAAATAAAAGCCAAAATATATTATTTGTAAATATAAATTATTTTGACAAACTGCACTTAAGGAAAACGATTCACGTTGCATCGTTCATTTGATTGGGTTAACTGGTTCCCCAAGACGTGTAGTTTCCTGGCTAGATTACTATGCAACATATACTATTTTAATTATAACGTGATTCCCAAGAAGGGGGTCAACCCTTCAACTTGCCCAGAAGTGGCCATTTCCTGATGCTGAAGTTGTTCAGTGCCTTCCTTGGGGTATTATTCTGCTCACTAAAACCATTTAATTTTCAGTCTAAGGGGGTGAATTTAATGTTTTGTTAACCTATACACCGAATGGAAATGGGCAGAAGGATGAGATTATAGTGTGCTCCCCCTGCCATGTGTCCTCTGCCCCCCAGCCCTCCCTCCATACTTTAAATAAAGAGCGTTAAAATATTTTTGCTGAGCTGTAGTAGATTAGCAAGGTTTCTTGCCAATGCTGGGAAGCTGGTATTACAGACGGTCCCAGGGGGAAATGGCTCACATTAACCACTAAATGAATATTTGACAAGGGCTCATTCGGAGGTATTATTACTATAAACGTGTCCCTACTGGACTTTTTCAAGGGTCAAAGAGCAACGCTTCAATTAATTATTTAGTCTGCTAGTAGATTTGGTTGTAATAGCTGTACTTATTCCTAGAACCAACACATTCTTACGGTGGGAAATCTCAGGAGGATCTCCTCCATCAGCAATGCCTTGAATTGAAATACACCCAGAGCCCTGGTATTCTGTAGCTGACTTTTTCATAAATCCTTTTCTTGGGCTGGAGAGTGGGGGGATAGTCTCTTTTGCTATTTCATGTACTGTTTGGGGTTTAGAAGAAAAGAGGGGGGGGAGGAAGAACACAAGTTATCTTAATTTCTACATGCCTGGCCAGGGCTTTTAGGGCCTTGCAATTTGGGACGGGAGGGGCGGGGCTTTATTTATAAACTTTGCCTTTTGTAAGTAGCTATGTCACAGGATTTCAGACTCAGGCAGGGTGTGAATTTAGAAAGGGGGCGCATTACTGTTGACCCATACAATTTGGGTTTTTAAAGGGAAGCTGAGTGCTCTGAGATCTAGTCGCCTCAAAGTAAATTGGGGTACTAGCTAGTCCCTCCTCCTTTCCTTCCCACCTATTGGTCTGAACGCTGCCAGGTGTAGTGGGGGCGGGGAGAAAGGGGGGGGGGTGACTGTTCTATTCCTGCGTGTCCTCCAGGGCCCTAGGTTAAATGGTAGGGGAATGATTCTGAGAGTAAGATTCCTTAACAGTACTATAAGGTGAATGACTAAGAGATAAGCTGCAAGTGGGGGGGGGGGGGGAGAGGGGAGATGGGATGCAGTAGTTACAAACCCAATTCATTCAGCTTTTCAGAACTTTTGTTGTGGGAGCTCCATTGACGGGATTTAAGCTGCCAGTTTTCTCACATTAAAAAGAACTGATCAGTGCCTCCGGGGGACAAGAACTACCGTTTAACTGCATGGTGATGGGGTCTTCATTCAGAACCATTACAAGGGAGAAAATTAAACAGCGCCTTTATGCGCGCGAGGTTTACTTTCCAACTGCTAGCAGTCTATAGCTAACTGCCCTGAGATTGAAGTTTGACTGTGGTTTGTCACCTACTAGTTGGCACTGCTTGTTTATTTGTTTGTTGTCATGAAAAGAGCTTTTTCTATCTCTGCCCTCTTTCTCTCCGCGCCCCCCTCCCCACCTTATTTCTTGCTCTTGGAGAACTTTTCAGAGCAGGACCTCATATTTGGCTCTGTGGAAACAATTTCCTTTGCCATGAGCCTTAGCAAAGACTTGGGTTAACCTTCTCCAGGACTCCTCTCACCCCTCCCCCATTAGTGCCTTTAAATATTTTGCATCTCACTGTGTGTTATGCTGACTTTTTTTGTTTTGTTTTGTTTTGTTTTTGCTTTCAAAACAAAAGCTGCTTTTTAGGATGGCACTAGTGAGGTTTGGGACGGGGGTTGGTTTCTTTCTTTTCTTTTTTGACTAAAGTTGGAAGATGACTGGGTGGATTTCCTTTGGGTCCTTGTCTATGAGGTGGATCCCTAAAAAAAAAAAAAAAAAAAAAAAAAAAGCAGGAGAAGGAGGAAAAATTCTTGACCTTTCCTGTGGAAAATGTGACTGAAGTTTAAAGGGACACAGCCCCGGAGTGCTAGAGTAAGCAGCTATGCAGGGAACTTTCCCAATAGTGAGAAATCGCCCAGGCCAGAGAATTGGTTTGGCATCTTTCATAGTTATTTTCTATTAAAAAACTTTCCTGGAAACATGACCTCTGGTATCACCCAGGGAGACTTACAACCTCTCCTCCTTCTCACGATGCTGTCCAGTTTTACAGTGCTTGTTTTCAGTTTTTTTGTTTTGCTTCCTGAGGCCTTTAGGAAATAATGGACTTGACTTTCTTATTTGGATGAGGAGGCTTCTCTTAGGAAGGCTGGGTTATTTAGACAGGGCCACGGCTTCCCAGGGCAGAGTTCTCTTTCTGAACGCAGGTCTAGATGGATTTTATTTTTGGTGTGCTGTGTTTGGTGTGATTATTATTATTATTATTATTATTATTTTGATTCCTTGAACAGTGTACCCCCTTTCTCTTCAAAAGCAAATAGAAGGCCCTTTCCTTTCAGGACGCAAAGATGTCTTGCTGCTTTGGGACTTCGGGACACTTTGGGTACTTTGCAAAGAGATGTCAGTTGGTTTAAAAGCCCCCAGGAGGCCTTCGTGCCATTGCTCTCGCCTGCCTGCATGTACAGAATGAAATGTGCAGTGTTGGTAAAGATTTCGGTTCTCCGGCCTATCGCTTGCCTCCCTCCCTTGGGCTTGGGTGCCGGGCTCTGTGAGCGTGCGGGCCTCCCACCTGCCTGCCCGGAGGAGGAGTGCACCGCCCGGGGGAGTGCACCGCGCCCAGCGCCCCGAGCAAAAGCTCCTGCGGAGGGAAGCCGCGGAGGGCGAGCGCGGAGCCCGGGCGCTGACGTCACCGCGGCCCTGACCCGGGCCCCGTGCGGCTCCCCGGGAAGGTTTTGCTTGAGGCTCCAGCTCTCTCCTCCCGGATTTCCTCTCTTCGCTCTGGCCGTCCCGCGTCGGGCGAGTCTGGAAAGTCACCCGAGGTGTTGTGGGCCCTCAGCCCTCCAGCGGCCTCTACCTCCAGCGCCCCAGCCCCAGCCTCCTCTACGCTGACCTGGTGACTCTGAAGCAGTTCTGGGACCCAGACTTCCCAAAGCAGGTGTTGTCCATCTTAAGTCCGGCATCCCCTTGCCTCTCCCCCTCCCCGCCCCCTACAAGGCCTTTACTTTTAAAGGGTTGTTTGTCCCTGTGTGGGGCCGCCGGGGCTCAGCATTAGCAATCTTAGCTCCTAGACACCAGAGGCCTCGGATCGGTGTGGCTGGGCTCCCTGGGACTGGACTCCCCTTGGATGTAGGATCCGGGCAGGCAGGGATGAGAGAATGCAGACTTTCTCATTCGTAAAACAGGGATCAGACATCTAATGCAGAGGATGAATGCAAAGCCCCTTGACAAAAATATAAGATTTCGTTGATAGGCATTACGCTTCTTACTGTCTAGTGTAGTCAGGTGATAGGGACGGGAAGAGATTCTCACTCGAGACGCCAGAGATCAATACAGAAACTTGAGTCCTTCCTGTACTTTCCGGTCTTCGGTGGTGACATGCACCTCCTTCGGACCCCTCTTCCTTTCACCGCGCCCATCCTTCCTGGCGGAGGCTTTGCCTCGGAAGTTACCCGGCAAACTTGCCACCGAAGGGAGGGATGCAGGCATCCCGGGCAGAAGCAGCCCCCACCCCACGGAAAGCAGAAAAAATAATTACTGTATTAAAAGGAGCGGGGACTTCTTCCCGAGGCTCCTTATCGCTGGCGGCCAGGCCAGACGCGGGACTGCGCCCCCACCCCCACCCCGTGACGTCAGGGTCCACAGGGCCTCGGGGATAAAGTAATTCGTTCGCGTGTTCCGGAAAGGGCAATCCGAATACTTGGCCAGGGCGAGGCCAGGAGAGCGGGTCTCCATCCCTCCTCCTACCCCCCCCCCCCCCATCCAGCCTCAGCCTGGGAGGCTGTGGAGGGGCCCGCCCCCCAGAGCATAACCAAATGCAAATCTTCAGTGCACGCACCTTCTCGCACAAACGCCCCGCACCGAAGCGCCTGAGCGCCCAGGCGGGCCCTTCCTCCATGTATATATTTAAAGTTACGCGGTTTGCTAGCTAGAGTTTGTTGTCCAGTCTGAAAGAGAGTTTTTGTTTGTTGTTTTGTTTTGCGACGCTAAACAAATTCCACCGAAAGCCTTTGCAAAGTTGCACCGTAGCTTGCTTGCATTTTGCCCTGCAGAAGTTTCAGTGGTGGGTTAAGAATGGGACTTCCAAGAGTTTTCTGTTTCTGATGTGGAGTCATGGCTCTAGCCATTTCCATTTTCTCTCCTTTCCCCCCACCTAATAATTTGTGTAGCTTTTTATAATCTTTTTTTTTTTTAAGGGTTGGGTTCCAAGGAGTTCTCTCAACTCCCTGGAACCACGATTTAAACTTTAGATAAGAAGGAAGACAATTGGTCCGTGGACTGTGAGAGGGGTGGAATGATTTGGTGGTGGAAAGCGCCTCGTCGTTGGTAGCAGGTGCGCTCCCCAAGTTTTCCTTACAGAAATCTAACCCACGGCATACCCTTCCAGTGGGAGGGGCCTTGGGAACGCGGCCTTCCATTCTGATGGTGGCCCAGGACCTAATAGACTAGTGGTTTCTAATAATCAGCCAATATTTCCCATGCAGACTGTCTCGCATCAACTCACACCCAGGTGCATCGGACTATCCCACTTAACAGCTCACACCCGGGTTATTGCATAGCTTTACCATTAATAAGTCTGCTGTCATGCTGTGTGGCAAACCTGTGTTCTGCCCAAAGCCTCCTTCCCTTTCTTTTCCCCCTCCCACCTCCAGGAAAAACAATATCTTAGAACCAGGCTTCCCTTGTGAGAGTTTGTTTACCCCAGTTTCTGTCAAACTACACTAGCACTCTCCTCAGCTTTCTAAACACTCTCCTCAGCTCTATGAAACAGTGCAAAAAAAAAAATCTTGGAAGCTAAGGTGGCAAAACAAACCTGAACATATGGAGGAAGACTTCGTTTTGGGGAAGTGTGTTTCAATGTTTAGCTCACACTTCAACCTCCATGCCTCCCTTACCACCATCTCTTGTTTTGCTCATTGGGGGGGGGGGGGGTGGTGGGTAGGAGGGTAAGGGGCGGGTAGGGCTGACTCTCGGGTGCCCCACCTCTATTAGCAAGCTGTTTCACCAGCATAAATTATGAGTGCATTTCAAACCGGCCTTCCTGATAAGATAAATCAGGGGCTTTCCCCTCTTTTGCATGTTTCTGCTGTCATTCACATGGAAACTTCTCTCTGAGCCCCGCTGCAGTGTCTCCCTACAAACTTACTATCCCTGAGTAAACTATGGAGGTATGTTTTCAATAGGAAAAAAAAAAAATCAGGTAATCTTTTTTTTTTTTTTTTTTTCAAGAACCCTTCCAAGTGAAGGATATAAAATATTTCACGGTTGGTCGTGTGAGCTTCCAAATTAGCTGCATATAAAGTATTTTAAGATTTTTTTTTTTTTTTGGCTGTCACTGTCTGGCAATACTCATTTGTGTGTGTGTGTTGGTTTGAAAAGCAGGAAGAAATGTAATGAATTGAGTGCTGTCAGAGATGTCTTCTGTTTGAACAATCTGCGATGGGCTGAATGGCAGGGACTCCCTCATCCAGTGCAGGTGCAGTAGAGCCCGGGGAAGGGGGGAGGGGGGCTCCCTCTGTTCAGTCAAAAAGCACCATTCTCCACAATAGACCACACACTGACAGCCAGCGTGACATCAACTCACACTTTCATAGCCCCCCCTACCCCCACCCCATCCATAGCTCCGAGTTCACAAAGTGGCCATACAGTAGCCCGAGTTAGGTTCCTTTAATGAACATTTTGTGGCTCCTGTGACCAACATGGAGTTCTGCGGCGCCCCGGGAGAAGCAACAACTAGATTTTTGATCACGAGCCTCCCGATCACAAAGGATCACTATACGCATTTAAAGCGAATCTGGCCTTCTCCGCGCTCTCCCCAGACCAGTGCCCGCCACAGACCCCCTCAATGACCTGAAAACTTTGAGGTGAAAGTTCCTCTAAGACTCACTTGGGTTCCAAGGCAGCGTTTTCTCAAGGTCCCCCGGGAGAGTCCCAACAGGGAAGGAGAGACACGTTCGTGCATTAACTTAAACTTAAAAAGGACGGCTAGGATTTTTATTAGGCTGCGTGAGAGGCCTAATCCTGTAAATGAACAGACATTAATCTTGTGGAGTGGATTCTGTCCCCTTTTGAGTCGGTCTTACCGGGGAGCGGGGTGGGAGATAGGGAAGGGAGGGGGTTAGGAAAGACAGGAACTGTTTTAAAACCGGGCAGAGATGCGGCCACGCTTTGGCTGCCCCCGCCGCGGCCAGGGCCCTGGACCTTCCCAAGATTTCGTTTTATATTTGTTTCAACTCCGGCCTGGTGGCCTCCGTTTTTAAATGGAATTATTCAAGGGAGGGACCGGTGCTAGAGAAACTATTCTAGTCAATCCTTCCCCCTTTTCCCCTCCCCTCCCCAGGTCCCACCCTCACCCCGCCACCCCAGCCCGGCCCCACTCCTCTGCGCCCCCACCCCCTCTGCGGCTTCTGCGTCTGGGATCTGAACAGAAATGGGGGGAGGAGCGAGGAGAAGGCCGCGGGCAAAGACGGTTCCCGGCGCTGCCCCCGCGGGTGGGCTCGCCCCGGCCCCGCAGCCACTGGTTGGTTTCCCTCTGAGCCGGTACTTGCTGGAGCTCGTGCCAAGGAAAATGCTCCCTGTTTGCTTATTAAAACACACACACACACACACACACACACACACACACACACACAAAGTAACACACCTTTTTCATCCTGGCAACAAAAAAATAATCAACTTTCTAGCCTCCGGAGTGAAATCTTTGTTTATCATTGGCCTAAATATTGGCCTGTGAATGGGGTTGGGGTGAGAATGGGGTGACCTCCAGAGCCGCGGCCACAGATATTCCTCCCACGCCCCGGGGTGGGGGCCGGGAGTGCGGGGTCTGGCAGGGCAAGGGGTCTTGGTGTGCAGGCCGAAGGAGGGCCATGTTATTTCAAACCTCAAATAAAAAACAACCACCTCAGGAAGACATGGATCTCACCATATCCGTGGAGCCCTTTGCCGGTGGCTGCGAATTGCCGGGTGGCCTGCCTCGAGTATGCCTACGGCGCCTACTAAGGAGTGGGCCTTAGGGCGAGAGGCGCCTCCCTCCCCTCGACCCGCTGCTACTTGATAGCTGCCTCGTCTTCCGGCAGGTACACACCCACAATTAATCTTTCTTAGGAAAGCCCCCATTCTGTACCCAAGGGGCGACTCCAACCTATTTAGATTTCCTTGGTTGGCTGCACAAATTTAAGTGGGCAAAGAGTTATAAACCTAATCACAGAGGGCGAGAGAGAGTGATTGGAGTCGAGAGGAGCCGGGATTCACGAAGGGGCGGTGAGGATGCTGCGGGCCTTTCCCGCCCGGGCCCCCAGCCTCCGGGACAGGCCGGGACCCTCCACCTCCTCCCAGGGAGCCCCGGGTTTCTGGTAAACCCGTCCCAGAGAGGCAGGATCCGCAGAGCATCCCGAAAACCAGGGGATTTCCAGGGACCTGGAGAAGGTTTGCATTGTTGGCGATTAATTGGGAATCATTAACACTGGAGACCGTTAATCACCACTCTGCCGCTCTCGCCCTCCTTTCGGGCGAGAGCGGCAGAGCGGGGTGCGGGTGGGTCCGCGGGTGAAAGTGAAGACGTCGTCGTGGCGGTAGCTGTCACCCCGTTTTCGGCGGTCCTTTCCCCGAAGCGCTCGCATATTGTTTGATTCCTAATTTGAGTTAATATGATCTTTATGGCAACATAACAGTGGGTAATTGGCCTTTTTTCCCCGAGCAACAATGTAAATCACAATCGCTTTATTATTTAATAACGTCAGACGCTCCGTTGGATTGGCCCCGACCGGGAGGACCTTTTCTTTCCAGACAGTGTTGTGGAGCAAGAACAATGAAGATCTAATTGTGGAGATTTCATAAGTTGGCTCCCCTAAATGAACAGCTCCGATAGGGAAGTTGCAGCAGATGTGGGCGCTGCTCGCGGAGAAACCTGCCCCCACCCTCCCACCCGCAGCCCAAACACTCCATTGGAGGTTTTTTTGTTTTGTGTGTGTGTGTGTGTGTGTTTGTGTGTGTGTGTGTGTGGCGGCGGCGGCGGTGGTGATGGTGATGGTGGTCCTCAGATCCTAGCAACCACCTAAATCTCCCAGTAGCAATTAGAGCGTTTATAGGGCTTGCTCGTCAGCCCCTTTCTGTTGCCGGTTCAGCATGAAGGCATGGAGCCCGCGCCCCAAATTAGCGCAACTCCCAGACCCACAACTGCTCACGCGCCCCTCCACTCCCTTTGGTTATGGGGCGTGGAGAGCCTTGGCTTGGGGCTCTTAAAAAGTCTTCTTTTGTTTTGATTTGCTTTTAAAAAAAAAACACAAAAAAAACCGGACTCAACCCACGCAGTGCCTGGGCATATGCTTGTTTCAGGCAGTTTTGCAAGAGACTCGAGCCATTCTTTTGCAAATGCCCTGGGAGAACAGAGGACACCTAGAGACTCCTCCAGTGCAAAGGACGACGCTTGGAGGGGACAGGTTCCCTCCCGCCCCCTGAGCGAATGGCATTTGTCCCCGCCAAAGCCTCCATCCTAACGGTTTCTTGTCGCGACTCTGGCTGTCTCTGGGGGGACCGCTGTCCCTGGAGCAACCCTAAGATTCGGAGTCCTTTGCAAATATGAACCCCCGCCACTTGGAATTCGGGTCAAGGAGAGGGAGGCTCCTGCAGCGGGTTTTGTGTTTGCCTGTGTCCGCCTCTCCACGGGATTCAACGTCTACTGTCTGTCGGGAGCCAGATCCATCCGCTGCCCCCCACCCGTCGCTTCCAAGACAAACAGGAGGTGCGAAATGCTGCGCCTGCACACGCGCCCTCGGGCCCCTCTCCCCTCACCCCATGCGCGCCGACGCCTTCCGCTGGGGTGGACAAGTCCCCCCTCTCTCTTCCCAGCCGTGTTTTCAAACCATCCCCTCGAGGGCTCTAGTAGTCATGTTCCCATTTTAGGGTCACCTTCCAACCTCTTTCCGGTCCACTCTCTCCCCTTTTCTGAGAACCTGTAAAGGGACAAGGAAGTCAGGACTGGTTTGGCTCAGTGGATAGAGCGTAGTCCTGCGGACTTAGGGTTCCCGGGTTCGATTCCGGTCAAGGGCATGTACCTTGGTTGCGGGCGCATCCCCAGTGGGGTGTGTGCAGGAGGCAGCTGATCGATGTCTCTCTCTCATTAATGTTTCTGACTCTCTGTCCCTCTTCCTTCCTCTCTGTAAAAAATCAATAAAAAAATATATATTTTTTTAGAAGGGGTGGGACAAGGGAAAAAGAGAAAGCAGTGGATTTTCAAAACTCTCTCTCCTACCTCCCCCCTCTCTCCAATTCCCACCTCTACCCCCGGTGAAAGTGTGTTTTACCACAGGAGCGCCCCGGGAAACTGCCTAGCAGGAGCTGGGCGCAGTGTTATTCTTCTCCGAGGGCTGGCCGGCCTCCCCGCCCCCGCCGGACAATGCGCGCTTTGAGGCCCGGTGGCCTGCAGGCAGCGGGAGGCCGGCCGGCGGCTTCGCTCCGCGGGGCCCGCAGCTGGGGCGGGGGGAGGGGCGCCGGGCGAGCGGGCTGCGCGGGAAGAAAAACCGTACAAGTACCATTTTCTGGCCCCCCACTCCTGCCCTCCACACAGGCGGGCCAGCAGGACCTGAGCCTGGGCGGCAGGAGAGGGGGATGTGAGAGATTGTGCGTTGGCTTGGTTTCTTATACCCGCCTCTCCCCCCCCCGCCCAACCCAACACAGAATTGTGCCTTCTCCATTTCCCAGCCTCCCAGCCCTCCACCAGAGACCCAGCTGCCCAAGAGTGGATACTCTGTCACCCCTGGGTCCCGCCTGTATTCTCAACGCCACCCCCTCCCACCCCCCACTCGCGTCTTCGAGGTGCCACGCTACGGGAAGAGTCTCCTGGCGAGGCGCTCTGGGGCAGTCCTTTTTAGTTGGTTGGGTTTGGGGTTTTGTTTTTTCCCCCCCAAAAAAGTGACCACCACTGTCCTCCCCCCTCCAGGCAGCCTCGAGGGTAGGGACCTTTGAGATCCGCAGACGCTCTCGGGAGGAGGCTGGGGGGGGGGGGGTACCATCTCGGTAAAAGGATGAGTCTGATGTTTTCAAACGTGCACCAGACGGAGCGTCCAGAGCCACGTGCTGTGCCTTCGAGAGGCCGCTGCGAGCCCCCGGCTAAGCCGCGGACACCAGGGCCGGCGCGGAGGGGACAGAGAGGCCGCCGCGGACTGGCTGCTGCTGCACCGAGGGAAACACATGCTCCGCAGCGTGTTGGATCGGAGGCCCCGCAGCCAGCCCGGGCTTTATTTGCTTGTTTGTCATCTCATATGTAGCGGGCTGCGGCGGCGGCGGCGGCCAGGAGCAGGGCCGGCGGGAGGAGGGGGCCGCGGTGACCACACCCCTCGCTAATGAGCCGTTTCCCTTCGCGCCAACGGCCCGCGCCCTCCTTCCCCGACGCCGCGGCGCTGTGCGTCCTGCCCAGCGCGGACGCCCCCGCTCCGATGGAAATGGAAAAGCTCGCGGTGGGAGCAGAAAATTGGTCTATGGATACATTCGCTCTGAGTTGTTGATCTTGGCATCTCCGGCAGTGGGTTCTCTCGGGCCCCCCTTCCCCCCAAATGGGGCGCTCAAGGATAGGTCGGGGACACCCAGGCAGGCAGCAGGCAGGAACAGCCATGCCTCCCCCTTCCCCGCCCCCAGCTGTCCGACCTCCACGGTTCTTTCTTTTTACCCAACATCAGGAGTGTGTGTGTGTGTGTGTGTGTGTGTGTGTGTTTCTTTTCTTTTTCTTTTTTTTTTTCTTTTCTCTCTCTCTCTCTCTCTCTCTCTCTCTCTCTCTCTCTCTCTCTCTCTCTCTCTCTCTCTCTCTCTCTCTCTCTCTCTCTCTCCAGGTGAGGACTGTGAGGGGCAGGGTCGTCCTGGCAAGGGAGGGGTGGTGGGAGGGGTGGGGGTGGTGGTGGGAGGAGAGGGATATAGAATCCCCAAACGAATGAACCAAAAGTGAAAGTTTCCAACTAGATCCCGGTCCTGGTCAAGAAAAAAAATGCAGTCCGTCCTGCACCCGAGGGAGAGTGCTGGCCCGAGTGTGTGCACCGAGGTGGTGAGATGGTGCCTGCGGTCTGAGCCGTTAAAAGTTGTGGCAGACAGGGAAGTTTTGCAAGAGTCCTCCTCCATCGACAATTAGAGGCGCGCTTCAGCGGCGTCTCACCTGGTTTCCTGTCCATTTGGTGGTGGTGGTTCTGTTCGGGGGAAACTGGAGAAACAGACTTAACAGTTGCTCCCCTCCCTCTTGCCCACACCACAGCCCCCTCCTCGCCTCGCCTCGCCCTGCGCGCTAGGGTGTGGGCTCCGGTTGGAGCTCCAAAACAGCTTGCTTGTCCATGGCGAGCTGTGGGTCTATCAAAGTGAACTGTCCCAAGCAACTCCCGTCTGGAAGCCGGGAAGAAGCTGGAGCAGCTCCCTTTAATGGTGATTTGTAGCTCGGCGAGGGGCACGGACAGCAAACACCCCGCAGGTGTGTGCCGTAACACCGCCATCCGGACTTGAATGTAGATTACTCTGCCGATCGTTTGATCGGCCCTTTGAAACCCTTGACAATTGCCTGTGACGAACGGCCGGTCTTAGTTTTTCTCGAATAATGCCTTGAGGGTAAGTCCTTCTGGGCTTTTAAAGAGCCCCAGTATTTTTCCTTTTTTTTTTTTTCCTTTTTTTTTAAGGGGGGGAAAAAAAGAAGAAAAACGTTCGATTTCAGTTTAGACCTAGTCAACTTTTTTTTTTTTTTTTTTTTTTTTTTTTTGTCGCTAACGGGCATCATTCAAGCCATTCAATACTTAATGACCGTTACCTTTGCTGTCCTCCCAGAAGCCATATAGCTAGCTTACACAATGCATTTATAAAAAGGAGAGCAAAGTTATTAATTTCGTTTTCTCTCGTTCCAAACTGCCCCTGTCTGTTTATAGATGTTTACGTGGGTGTTTGTTATGAGCATGCCTTATGATGATCAATGCCATTGTTGATCTTGTTCTAATAATGCCTTCTCTGGATTATATCTGTTCAGTCAAGTGGGAGTTTAACTTAAACACTGGGGCTTTCTAAAGTAAAACTCTGGAGTTCAACTCCCGCCTTCCCCAACACCTTCCCACCAACCCCCATCACCAAAATGAAAAAGGGGGGGGGGTAAAAAGGTGGTGTTGTTCAACCTTTACTATTTACTCAGAGTGTTTACAGAAGGGGAGGAAAATGAACTTTTGTCTGAAACATGCAACAAGCGGCACTTTGATTTCATAAAATAAATGTCAACAGTTGCAAGAGCTTATCACCCTAGGGTAGAGGGTGGGAGGGAGGGTGGGAGGGCAGTTGAATTCAAGGCCCCGTTCCTGCCACTTCAGACGACAAAGGGTTACACATAAATAAGTGCCACATTTGCCTATTGCAAAAGTTTTCTCAGTGCTTTCTAAGTCACCACGGGGGAGGGGGGGGGGGCGGGGAGCTGTCGTTTATTATCCCGCTCTGGGCAGGAGCAGACCCGGGTACCGAGAGGCTCTTAGCGTTGGCCGGCAGAAGAGGGGTAGCCTTTTCAACAGCAGCCCCCTTTGTTCTCCCCATCTCTTTCCCAATTTCAAGCTTCACTTGCACATCCCAAGTTTGTGTGTTAATGACGCTATTACCATCTGGCTCGCCCTACTTTCCAAAAGATATAAATCTCCTAGCTCCATGGCCCGCATTATCATTTAAGTGCCACCATAGCCAGAAGAAAAAGATGCTTTCAAGGCTCCAGATTCTCTTGCATGGACGTACCCCGGACATGAATCTTCCACTATATTTATAGACTATACACTGGGTGCAGGAGAGCTCCTGGAAAGGACTGGTTCCCCAGGGCTGTCATGGGAGCCAAGGCAGACATGATTCTGGGAGAAAAGAAGGCTTCCCAGGAATTTCTCCTTAAATATTTTTGTTTTTGTTTGCGGCAGGCAGGGAGTAAGCCTCGACATATGTTTACGTGCCTCCCTTCCTTTCCACCTCTGAGCTTTTTTATAAAAGTGGCGACAAAACTCTCAGACAGTCCAGATGAGCCTCTTTCCAAACTCTGTTTGGAGCAGGAGAGACTGGTCTCTCTGTAGGAGTGGGGGGGCAAGGGTGAGGGGAGATTAAAAGAGCCCCGTGAGGCAAACTTTTGGGAACTGGGCCAACTGCATCCCTTCTCTTACACCCTCGCCGTACAGATGTGTGCATGTGGGATTTACACGCTGCTGGCTGTAGCTCTAGACCCATTTCTCCCCATCCTTTCCTGAGTAATCGGTGATTTGTGTGTTTTGAGTGCAACAGCTGAGAAACGACAACAAAAAGAGTTGGGCTGGCCTGTGAATGGCTCCACAATGACTTCATTGATCTGGCCAGGGCTGAGTGAGCTGAGCAGAACAGAGTCTAGGCGTGGGCTTTTTTGGTCCAGGGCCCTAGCTCCTGTGAACAGCTAATACCCCTTGGAGGGCTTCTACTGTTTGTGACCCTTGTCTGTCCTGTCCAGGCACCCCTTTCTCCCGGGGATGCTCTCTCTCCTTCCCAGAGCTGCCTTCAGAGGTGAGTGCCACGAAGATAAGCCAACCTAACAGGTTGGACGAAGAATTGGAAAGGTAAACTGCCCAGGTGCCTAAGAGAAGCTCTTAAAAATCATCAGGAGAAGAGCACACCTCTCTTCTCTCTTGAAAAATAATCTTGTCAGTCAGGGGGGAAAATATCTTTAATGAAATACATTGTTTTTGAAGTATGTGAAAAATCGCATGATACATACAGTATTACAGATACTTTGAACTGAGCACAGAGGGTGCCTACACGGTGATTAATGTATATAGCACTAGTGCACCTGTTTGCATGCCAAAGGCACTTTTTCCCTTTCCAATTCACTTTCCTGCTTTTCCTCCCAAATTCTAGAAAGATCTTGTTTAGAAAATGTGTATCCCTTCTTTTTCCTTTGGAGACTATTGATTTGCTATGAACAAACTGCAGAGGATATACCATTTAAGTGAGATGCACTTTTAATCACTGATCATTAAAATGGTTATGTTAAATATACTCAATTACATGCATGAGTTAACTCTAACAGTACTTCCTATTCTCCCAGCTGCTCACGTATTCCTTAACGATAGTCTGCGGTAGAAACTTGATTATGCTGAATTCATACATTTCGATGGATTTCATCAGCCTAATTAATGCCTCAGTGTGGTCCTGGGGTCTGAATGAACCCTTCACTGCATCTGAGGTTAAAGGCAGTGTTGGAATGCAGGTTTTTCTCTCTTAGTTACTCAGGAAGTACTTGACGATTCCACTGAGCAAGGTAGGTCTCGACTGTTAAACAGGAAGTCTATGCAAAACAAGGAACCCGATCCCAATGGCAGCAAAACGAGGCTGATTCTTCGTCCTTCCCACCGAGTCAATATTTTTGGATTCGATACACAATCTCCAAACAGTAACAAGGAAAGGACTACCTCTCCTTCAGACCTTAACACTGCACTGAAAAGGAAGGCTTGAAATAGGTTTACAACCGGTGGCGAAAGTAAAGTTCCATGAATTCATCCGGGCTGTCCCCGATCCCTTTCCTTCTGTTCCCCTAACTTTCAGACGTACTGTGTCCATCCATTTCAACTTTCATCTTTCCCAAGCAAGCACTCGGGGGGGCCAGTATGCATGAGAAACTCCCGTCGCTCCCTCCTCACCCTTGTGGGTGACTGCATTCAATCTTTTCAGGTGTAAATTAACATCTGAATACATGGCAACCTTACTGACCTTTACTGCCACCGCCATCCCGGCCTCTGCAGAGTTGCCGCTAATCTGCACCTCCAACCCTGGAAGGGCCCACGGAGGTCGGATTTCCCCAGCCCCACCCCCAACCCAAGCACCCAAAAGCGCTTCTATTGCCTGTGACGGGAGTCCTGACATTTGCCCACGTCCAAGGAGACACCTGTGGGAGAGTAGCATTTAAGACATATTTTCTTGGTGGTCAAGGGAAGAAGAGTACAGAAAGAGGGAGGGGGGAAAAAGAGAGATGGAGGCATCCTGGTTCGTTATAGAAATGTCCCAACGTGGGCCAGGTGAAACTTGAAACTTTTACCTCCTGCTGAGTTCCCAAAGACAAAGTGGTTACCGCTCCCCTCACTCCCCCCAACCCCCCTCCTGCAGGGACTCCTGGGACCCAGATTCTGGTCGTTAAAGTAGCAGGGGCAACCTCATGCCCCGACATCGATCTGATGGAGCAGGAAGCGTTTCAGATCTATAACCAAATTACCACCTTGGAACTTTGTGCTTGTTATGCTAATGTAATGACTTTCTGCAGTAAGAGTATATTTCCAGGGTTGGAAATTAGCTTTTTAGAATGCTTTGTGTAATGACAGACATTAGACAGGAGAGACAAATGTGCCAGCAACAGTGGCACAATACTCCTGGCAAACACCCTGGGCTATTTCAACAGATAAATGGAGACCCAGAGATGTTTGTAAAATTAAGCTGAGAGCGAGCTGGGGGAACTGGGTAAGAGGCGGCTGCTGGCAGCCAGACCACTGCAGTGGGGAAGACTCTCTGCCACCCTCGCCTGTTCTGTGAGATCTGCTTGAGTAGCAGCACAGTGAAGCAAATGAGACAACGTTGCTTATTCCCTGGGGGTGGGTGCTTAGCGAGAAAGAAAAAAAGAGAGCAGTGTTTCACAAATACCCCTGCTCATGGTCTGTGAACCTAGCAGTTACCTTTAGCTCACGGTTTGTGAACTATTAAGTTTAGATTGCAGAGAGTAAGGGAGAGAAATACCTCCTGGGGGAGAAGGTATATGCAAGTCTGGAGAAAAATGAACAACTTTGGTTTTACAGCCATACGGTGGAGTTGTCCAGCACATCTCCTATGTCCAGTGTATTGTGTGATTAAGAATTCAGGCACATCCATCTGAAACTAATATAAAATAATGCCGAATGTCAACTGTAATTGGGGAAAAAAATTACTAATTCAGGCAAATCCTCGAATTTGTGGTGTTGACCTCATGTGGTTTATGTCTTGGGAATCAAAGGTGAGATCGTTTAATGCCCCGTATTTCTAAAAAAAAAAATATAAGACTCTTCAGTGTATAGGGCTGGAATGGGGTTAGTCATTTCCTATCGTTGTAAACAAGGTCAATTCTCACACTGATAAATTATCCAGGAAGAGAACTCTTTTGATCAGTTATCTGCCCTTGATGGACACAAGAGCAAAGTCACAGCCTGGCTATTGTGTGCCTGGTCCTGCTCCCCCCCCCCCCCCCCCCCCCCCCCGGTCCCTGCATACTCTGGACAGTTACTTCGGAAATGAGTGACTTGGTTCCTGGATTCGTTTTCACCCCTTCTGCCTTTTGCAGGTTCCACATGTCAACCTGCCGCTATGGAGGAGCCTGTGAACTATGGAAATGGGTAAACGCCACTGTGTTCACAGCTTCGTTTGGGGCCAGAGCAAGGTTGCCAAGACATAGTCTGAATGAGTTGGGGGCTTCTGAGATGTAAAATGAGGCCAGTTTGAAAGGTTGGCATTGAATGCCAAGCTTTTTATAATAGCCCACGTTGTCTCATTTTCTTCCCGAGTTGAATAGGAGCAAAATACCTGGCTTGATGCAGTGGTTCTTAATGACAAATGAACTAATTAGCGTTTCTTAGTGCAGCCCAGAGATCTCAGCCATGGAAGATGTGGGAAATGCAAGCTCCAACCACTTTAGGATTTAGGAAAGACAAAATCTATGATCCCATGCCTTAAAGTTATAAACCAAATTTGTCTCACCTAGCTTGCTACTGTCTAGCCCCCTCTATAATTTTTCGTATAGATGGGTCCAGCTAGGCCAAGGGTAACTAATATTTAATACATCGACTCACTGACAGAGCAAATTCACGAAATCAGGTTACCTTTCACCTTTGGTATGTAAATGATTGGTAGCATGCCAAGGTCATGAGGCTTTTTAGCATGGCTCTTCTGAGATAAATTAACATCATCTAATCTACCTCCAAAAAAGGTAGATTCCATGGTAGGTCTGCCCAGTATCACTATTTAAAAAAAAAAAATGCCCTCAGTGAAACAAGTCATCGAGTTAAAAGTACAGAGTGGTGCGTCATAGATAAAGGGGGAGAGAGAATACTGATAAGGAAGCTTTGCTCCTTCTTCACGCTCTGGTACGATACGGCAGCATTTGTACGTGGCAGATTGCAAAAAGGTGGCTGAGAGTGCAACAAGAGACAGTGACGCTGAGGCAGAGGAACAGCTTGCCCGAGGTTTACAGGGTCATGTTACTGGTGATAAGATGCTGTTCCCTGGCTCACTTCTGAGCTGGAGGATTTATATGCTGCAGAAACCCCGGTCTCCTTGTTGGGAATGGCCTAGGACTTCAAAGGATGGGTTTTGAAATCATTGGACGTGTAGCTATTATACAACTCAAAAACCCAGCTCTGAGTTGCTTACTGGATGTGGGGAGGAAAAGGCCTCATTTGAAATTCTGTCATAAACTTTATGAGAGCTAACACATTTAGGTGAACTTAGAAATAGCTCTGAGTTCCAGCTCCCCATGCTGTTGGGATGATGCTACTTGTTTATGGGAGGAAAGGGGGAGTGAGCACCTGGTCTCTAACCAGGAGAGAAGCCTATTTGCAATATCTCAGCAGATCTCAGCAGGCCGGTCCTCGTCGGGTTCGTAGAGACCGCGAACATTGAAGCCGGCTGGGTCGTTCTGGCCTCCTGTCATCCGAACATCACACTTCTCAAACTCAGAAATGCCAGATCACGTTATTTCTGTGGCAAAGGGTTGCTTCGGATCCGTGATAGCGGAATCTTTCCCATCAATTATATGACTCTGCGGCTCATTTATAGAATTCAGGGACATGAGAAAAGCCTCTAGTTTAACAAGAAGATCCTTCATTCAAGTGCTGGGTTGTATTTAAATGCAGAGATTAAATTCGAGTTGGAGAAAGTGGGAGAGCAAATTAAATTGGGAAGCCAAACATTTGTAGCTACATCAGCCTCTTTGGGGGGGGGGGGGGCGTGCCTGATAATTCAATGTGAAGCCTCCTCATTAGGTAACTGGATTTGTAAGACACACAGAATACCATGTCTCATGCAGAACACTCATATGTAGATCAATGCATGTGTTTAAAGTCGTTCCTAAGCATGGAACAGAGTCCAGAACCTCGGAACCTCAGAGGGAAGGCAGGGGAGGATGGGTGGGTGGGAGGTGATCAACCAAAGACCTTGTATGCTTATATGCATAACCCATGGGCACAGACAATAGGATGGCGAAGGCCTGGGGAAGGGGCTGGAAGGGGTTAATGGGGAAAAACAGGAGACCTATGTAGTACTTTCAACAATAAAGATTAAAAAAATAAATTAAATAAAAACAATAATGAAGTGGTTCCTAACATTAAAACTAGAGTGAGAACCAAAATGTAAAAAACAAATCAAAGGTTACTCTTGTGAATGTGGGGGATGGGCGAGGGCATGCTGTTTATAGAGATGCTAACCTGTGAATACTTGGAGAGAGCTTTTCCAGATGTATCAAGTCCTGAAATTATTTAATATGCATGCACTCTTCTAAAGCATCTGCAGGTTAAAAAAATCATTATTATTTATCTTGAGCATCAAATCCTAATAATTTTCTGTGTCAGGATACAGATAGGCACGCAGCAGTAACTAGATGCCCAACACATGCCAAGGTCTTGTGGGCCCACGATTTCAAACCAAAAGGAATTTGGGTATCATGGCTGTAAATCGAGGCCCTAGAGCCCACAGACAGGCGCACCCAAAAGGGTTAATTGGAGAACTGGGGAGGGGAGAGGTTCCTAGGTGCAGTCTGTGTGACAGGAAGAAAAAGAGGCTGGTAGGCACCCTGCAGTCCCCCCCCCCCCCCCCCCCCCCCCCCCCCCGCCCCGCCGCTGAGCACATTCCCTTGTGGGGGCAGGTGTGTCTCCTGGGGGCACTGCTGAGTAGGCCCTGCCCACCCCTTCTTGCATCTGCTTCTCTATTGCCTGCTAGCCACCCAGCTTGGGGAAGGCTGGCTCCGTGACAATTCGTCAGCCAGGATTTGTCACTGACAGTCACTTTTTGTGCAGTTTTACTCGGGGGCACCTGAGTTTAGGAGGCTGGCATCATTCTGTGGCTTCTCCTTTAGACACAGCCCAGGGAGGCAGGAGAAGGAAAAGGGGCATGAACCAATCATCACGCCACACAAGCCATGGGGACCCAGCGGAGAAACTGGCTCCTTCTCCAGCAAAGCCCTCCCTTCTTTTTGAGGTCCTTCAAGCCTCGTTGTCCAGGCTTCGCCCTCTGTTCCTTGTGGTGAGACACGAGGAGACTACCATAGTCCCCTCCCACCCAATAGCCTCCTCACTCATCAAAATGTGTGTTCCTGGCCTCATGATTCATTTCACCAATCTGGGACTGAGACCCTGAAGCTTTAAGTTTTGCTTTGTTGTGTTTTTTTGTTTGTTTGTTTGTTGGTTTTTTTTGTCTGTTTGTTTTTGCCTTTTTTTAAAGAAAAATATTTGTGGGTGTCGATGGTTCTCAAATGCCGAGGGCCAGGACCCTCACTCTAAGGGTGAAACCTTCACCTTTTTGCTCCTCCTTTTCTCTTCCTGTTGGGGGCGGGGCGGGGGGGGGGCGCTGCCCAAGAGGCTGGCTGCCCTGGGGAGGGAGCAGCTGGGGCAGCTGCCCTGGAGCAGCTGCTGTGTCTCAATCCTCTCTTCTGACAATCATTAAAATTCAATTTCAAGTCTCCTGTCTTTAACCATTTCCTAAGGGGCCTATGAAAAGTGCCCAAAGAGTGAGCCTTTTTGCAAGTGGAAGTGTCTTGGCAGCAGGCAGGCAGGCACTGGTTGGGTTGCCCTGGCTGGGTCCTTGTGGGTGCTTTGCAGTGGATAAGTGTCTAGATCCGAGTGCTGTGTCTACCTGGGCTGAGGGAAAAACTCTGTGGAAGTCTCAAGGCAGGCGAAGAACAGGAAAAACAACCAGCTTTCCCCTCATCCACATTATCCTGAATGGAGGCCAGCCTATCTGATCCTGCGGCCGGAGCTCGGAACCAGGCAAAAAGTTCTCATTATTTATTTATTTATTTAATTATTCATGGTATAGTTGACCCAAGCAATCGTTTTGTTGTTTGTTTTGTTAATCCTCATCCAAAGATATTTTTTTTCCCATTGATTTTTAGAGAAAGTGAGAAGAAGGGGAGAGAGACACAGAGAGAGAAACATTGATGTGAGAGACACACATCCATTGGTTGCCTCCTGCAACCAGGGCCGGAGTTAGAGCCTGCCACTGAGGTACATGCCCTTGACCAGAATTGAACCTTCAGTCTGCAGGCTGATGCTCTACCCACTGAGCCAAACCGGCAAGGGCTAGTTTTCACTCTTTAGCCTCACCATTCCTCACTTACTTTGTCTACCTTTCAGCTCACTGGCCTCTCCTCCTTGATCCCAAAAAGAAGAACATCTGTGCATCAGAAAGTTCCCTTCCCAAGAAGCTTCCCTGAATAGCTTCCTCCTTTGGGTAGAGAAATCTGCTTCTGGGTCAAGGGGAGACCACTACAGTGCTTTGAGAAACAGAAGGATGCACACACACCCCACGTGGGGGAGGTTGCTGAGTTTCACCAGGAGCTTTGACGAGAGTTGCCAAGCAAACATTCTTCAGTCCCAGCCTCAGAGCAGTTTTTCATTCCCTGCTCCAAAACGTTAGCAGGCATTTAGTACCCAAAATGCCTCCCTTCACTAACACCCAGTAGAATCTATGGAAAGGACTCATAGATTTGAAATTCTAGATGGGGGTTAAGGACTACCTGACTACAAGTGCCTTCACCTCTTAATCACATTATCTTCCTAAACGCAAGGTTCCTTCCCTATAAACCCATTGGTCTCTCAGCATACCTAATATTTTCCCTCTCCCTTTAGATTCTTACCCCTTACTCTTCCCCCCCCCCCCCCTTCTGAGGCCCTAAACCGAATTCTCAGAATTAAATTATGATCTTCTCCCAAATGACATGACAAGCTAGAAGGGCAATTTGGGGACCGCTCTGAAAATACATGGTGTAGAAAGTAAATGTTACAGCTGAGTGCAGTTGACAAGTGGCAGTTTGAGGCATCAGCAATAAATTCCACTTTTTCTACAGGCTTTTTTCCTTGTACTTCATTTTTAGGATCTATTGATCCTAACAGATAAACGTTAAAACAAAAAAATAAGTGAGAGAAATGTTAAAGAAAGACCAAATTAAGCTCTTTCTGGACTGGAAGCCATGGTAACATCTATAGCTCAGGGCTATTTGGACAGACTCTTTCATACCACTGGAAACGGAGGAGGACTAACTCCAAACCCTGCTTCTTGGTATTTAATTACAAACTTGGCAGAGTGGAGACTCTGTACCGATGAAAAGAAAATCAATCTGTGCTTATTAGCCATAACAAGTCAATAAAAACAGTCAGCTAGAGAAGTAATATTAAGAACACAATGTTTCTTTTTCTTGTTATTGATTTCAGAGAGGGAGCGAGAGATAGAAACATCAATGATGAGAAAGAATCATTGACCCGCTGCCTCCTGCATGCCCCCAACTAGGGACCCAGCCAGCAACCTGGGCGTGTGCCCCTGACCAGAATCGAACCTGGGACCCTTTGTTCTACAGTCTGACGCTCTATCCATGAGGGCAATACTCTCTTGTTACCATCTCAGACATAAGTCCCTGAGAATGTTTAAGCTTCCACAGCACACATTATTTTATGGTTTCACTGCTTGATTTTGGAGGAGTTTTTGCTTGTGCGGTACCTGAAGTTGTTTCCTGGAAGTGCAACTTGAATGAGTTTTACACTCATTTTATACTCTGGTTCCAGAATAACTCTGTCTCCGAAGTTTTGAATATATTTACCAGGGTGGGCTTTTCATTGCTTTGCCCCAGTGAGGAGGGCCTCCTATTGTAGTGGAGAACACTCTGAGCTAGAAATGTGAGGCAGGATGTAGGTTCCAGGTAAGATGTGTAATTAATAGTGTGCATGCTAGGCAGTTCATGTTTCTGGGCTTCAGATTTCCCATATGTAAAGAGAAAAGACTAGACACTCTCCTAGGGCCCTCTCAGTCCCTACACCCTGTAGTTCTATAGCATACTTGTAAATTTTCAACATAAGAGAAGATTTAGATCTAAGAGTTACTGAATAAAATATCTATTTCTTTCCTAGTTCTTTCAGTAAGAGTTTATGCAGAGGACTGACAAATGATTTTTTGGCCTTTTCCTGGGAGAGATTCCTAAATTTGACTAGAGGAAACCAAGCTAAGAGACTTGGCCTTCTGTTCTGGAGGACAAATGAACCATTGTCTTACCCTTGAACTTCTTTTCCTTTACAGATCCAACTTAGACATAATGTTTCACTCAAGATCAGGCTTGTGGTTTTAGGAGATTCTGGTCTGGCTTGCCTCATTTTAAAGACTTCTATCATCTCTTTTCAAAACCTGAGGAGTACCTCATTTCCTGTTTGAGAGTTCCTTGGGCTTTGCCAGCCACCAGCCAGGCCTTGCCAGGAGTTCCGGATGGGAAGGACAGTCTGAGTTCATGGTGGAGAACAAGCTGGCACCCAGTTGCAGTGACTCATCAACCTGGCTGCCCACTTTGCCACAGCAAGGGCCGCATGGTCAAATAGAAAGACCTGCATTTCAGCAAAGTGCAGTCGGATCCCGTGGCAAAACCATCTCAGCCTCTATCTCTGACCTTCCCTGTCACTGGCTGCTTTGGACACAAGACGAGAAAGGAAATTTTATCCTGAATCATGTTTTGTTTTAAGATTAATGAACAGGTCCTTGGTTTTATGTCCATTCTGTGCTAGGAATTTAGGGGTGATTACAAACCAGTGAACATAGGTCACAGCAAAATGAACCTTCAAGATTAGATGAAAACATTCCTCTGGAATGTCAGTATTCATTTTTGGGGTGTCAGTTGCTACATTTCTGTAATTCATCATTTTTTCCCCCCTTGGCTTAGAGTCAAGATGAGAAATGATATTTGGACCAAAGACATTGTTTTGTTATATAGCCACTGCTTTTTAAAATGCAAATATACTCTTCTCTCTCTCTCTCTCTCTCTCTCTCTCTCTCTCTCTCTCTCTCTCACACACACACACACACACACACACACACACACGCACACACAGCACCCAAAATCTAAAGAAAGTCCTTTCAAGACTTACAGGAGAAAATTAACGAAGGCTAGAGCAATGGCAATGATTTCATTTTATAAAAAGTCATTGTGCAGCACACAGGTGTTTTTTAAAAGCACGCATCATTATTATTAAAGAATATTACATTTCTAAATTATTACAATTCTTATCTATTATACTTTCAAGTCATATATAGGAGCCATTTAAAAGTACTTTATAATATAATCTGTAACCAAAACCCAACTTGTAGAAGTTTATAATGTGCAGAGGTTTACCCCATAGAGAATTAAATTTTAAATTATAAATCTTGTCCTAAAGTTATGGAACTTTAGTACAAGATAGCTTCTGGTGTTAACATGGAAGAATCTTCAATGGCTATTTTAGCTTTAATGTGCATTGCACTGAAATAAAGTGCACATTGTATTTTTCCCCTCCAAGTGTTCTTTTGTTAAATATGGAATATTTTTAGCATGTTGTTTTTAATGTATACATTATTTTTATTAGGTCATTTGGTAAAAGATAGAATATGTAATAAATAACGGCCTCTTGCTTTTCCCCTAATTTTATTATTTCACGTCAAACAAAAATGGATAATTTTCTCTTGGGGAAAAAGAATATGAGGGTGTTGAATGCAAAAATTATTATTAGTTACAGAATTTTTCCCTGACAGATTAGTATTTATGATGTATCGTATTTCAAAGCTGATTATTCTCAAAGAACAGCAGAGGGATATTAGAATTTCCAAGTATATTGCTTTGTTTAAAAAGCATTTTAATACATTATTCAAATTGTCGTCAATTATTGGTTTAAAGAAAAGCAGTATCTGTTGCAAATGTGAAATTTTGCTGTTTGGTGCACCTTACCAATTCTAGCTTCTTTAGGATAAAGGTGGAAATTATTAATATCAAAGACAGACAATTTAGAGCTCTGTCATTTTTTTTTTTTAACTTTAACTGTGATAGGCATCTCTGCAAGGTGGGTTTTACATATTTTTTTTTCTAATTTTTCCCCCTCCTTTCAGTAAGAAGGATAAGCTTTTAGAGTACCCAGTCACCGTGGCAACTGCCAAAAAAATTCTCCTGAAGTTTGAAGAGGTCAGCTAACAGGGTCAACAACTCTGGCCTCTCTCTGCGCTTGGTCTAGCATGCCCCAGCCTGCGGTTGGAGTGTCAGACCAGCTCTGACCCTGGGAGGTGGGCTATTCCGGCTCTGATATAAATTTTTCGAGTCAGTTCATGGCCTGGACTCTCCAGGTGGCCTCCAAAATCGATTTTGACCCCTGACCCTGTCTCACGGAGGCATAGCATTCACCCTAAGTAAGGATTTAGCCAGGAATGACAGCTTTCCACTGAGTGTTATTGGGGACAGTCTAAACAGTTTGGAAAGCAAGGAAGGAGGTCTGAGTGCTAGAAATCATTAAAAGCACATTAAAAAAACACTTAGAAAATTCTTTTTGTGGAAAAAAATGTTTAAAATGTATATTTGGTACAGAATTTTTATTGGACTTGTAGGATTTAAAAAACAACAACAAAGAATAATTTTGAATATACTCAGCAAACCCACACATCTTTATCTTTTTATATATTTTGTTACAAATATGCAAATAAGATAGTCTGGAGCAACAAAATAGGTACAACAGGGATGTGACATGTACAGAAAAGGAAAGCTAGTTATTAAAATAATAGACATTTTAATATTTTAAATACTAAATTTTGTGTGTCTGTTGAAATGTTTAAAATGGAAGAATAAGGAATCTTTAAAAAACAAAACAACAAAACACCTAGCTTGGAATGAAAATAAGCTTGTGCTGCACTCCAAGTACCTTGCTACTTTGTAAAACAAATAACCAATGCACTCCTTTGTATGTAAATGAGATAAAAATTATAAACATAGAAAGTTAGACCTTGTATAGATCAAAAGAGGAGGAAACAGGAAATTAAAAGTCTCTGAATTAACTTGGAAAATGAAATTAATTTAGATAGATCGTCAGTGACTCTTTTTTCCTTCCTTCTTTCCTCCTTTTTTTTTTTTTTTTTTTTTTTTTTTTTTTCCAGGATGCCACTGTGAATGTTTTATTTTTTTCCAGGGAAGTAGAGTTCGCTTTGAGAGTTCTAGCCTGTGAACTCTGTATGCAAATGTGGTCATCAAGCAAGCCTGGACTACCAAGAGGGAAGATTTTGAATGTTTCGATTTCTTAAAACCCTTCAGAGCATCCTTCCTCCTGTGGTACTTTGAAAGTTTTCCCCTTCCCAGAATTGTTGAAAATGGCTCCAAAGCAACAGTGCAATCGCTCAACCGATTGCACTATGAAGTAGTTGAGATGACATTTTATCGGAATCTTTTGTAAAAATTAGATTTTAAGTAGGGTGATTGTCCTTTTAGAAGAGGGGACAAGAATGAGTAGAAGCAAGTGTGTGTGTGGGGGAGGGGGGCAAGAGGACTGGGGAGGACCAAGCTGTTCATATAAGTGTATATACTCTTGGTGTTGGAAGGCCTCTGTGTCTTGGCTTCTCACTATGTTAAATCCCTATTATAAAACTTATCTGCACAAAGCCTATTATAGTATTCTGAGAACAAATTGGACCATGAATAACTGAGTTGGAAGTGTAGATTATTTTCTACTCAGGGAAAGTTAGAGATGACAACGGCTTAACTAAAAGAATAGCGATTAATCTCAAATAGATGGATTTCAAAGTTTCGTTCTTGATAAAGAGTACCTTTGATATTTCCCCTCTTCACACTCAAGTTTCCAGTTTCTTTGTGCTGAGAATTGTCCTGGTGATTACACTGTCCACCTCATACAGCACGGCTCTAAGGGTAGACCGTTTCCTTCCACATTGTTAACCTGTCCGAGAGGAGGCCAGAAGGACACTCCACTTCCTAGAGGTTAAAAGGATGGTTCCAAAGTGGAACCTGGGCTTAGATGTCAGATTCATGCTTAGGAATGATATCTTACACAATCCTAATTTCTCAGTTAGATAAAGTTATTATTTTTTAATCTTAATTTTGTTTACTACCCTATAGCTTGCAAAGAACTTCTCAGCTCATAATTCTGTTGTATCAATAGAATAATGTTTTAAAATAAATATCATTCATCCCATTTTGCCAATGAAAAAGCTGAGTTATTTGCATATTGTGATCTGGTTGAAAAATGGGAGAACTGGAACACCAACTCAGATTTTAAAAAGCTTCTGTTTCAAGTGTTTAACCTGTAACAATAGTCCTTAAAATTATTTTTTTGTGTATTACATCCCTGAAAATGAAGATTTTTTAAATTAAAAAGCAAAAGTCTTTATATTTCACAAAGAAGTTAAAAAACACAACTGAAAAAAAATTATATTCACTTAAAAGTGAATTTTGTCAACTATTGTTTTCCTTTGTGTATATACATATATTTCAATAGTCTTTCCTAGTTGAATATATTAATTTCTAAAAGTCAAATATGGACAGCTCTATATACATTAACTAACTACTTGGAATTTTTAATGTACATGAAAACTGTAGATTATATGTTTCAAAATAAAACATAACAATAAATAAGCCTTTAGAAGCAGATTCTGCAAGTTAAGTAATTATTTGAGAACATGCAATTGATTTTTATAGAGTGCAATGGGTGAAATTTTCCTTTTAGTGTTTCCCCCCCCCAGATATATTGAGGTATAATTGGCAAATAAAATAGTAAGATACTTAAAACGTACATCATTTTGATTTAATACTCATATACATTGTGAAAGCACTTCTCCCTTGGAGTTAATTAACCCATCTATCACTTCCATATTTGTGTGAGTGGGAATATTTAAGTTCTAGTCTCAACAAATTTCAATTATTTAACACAGTCTTATCAACCATAGTCACCATGTTTTAACTTAGATCCTCAGACCTTACTCATCTTATAGCTGAAAGTTTGTACTCTTCCCAACTTTCTTACTTCCCAGCCCCTGCCCTACTAGTTTTTAGGCTGGTATCTTCATAAGTTTGGGTAAACAAAGTTGTATAAAACTACTTTTTTGTCTCTTGGGTTTTTACTCTCCATGTTAAAATAAAGTTTTTGAAATACTCTAAAAAGGTTTAGTTAACCTGATATTGATGTAATCTACATAAACATACAGAAATCAAGAAATACAAAAAGATAACACCATGTGATTCTCTTAGGTTTTTCATGACGTTATTTTAATTGTATGCAATGTAGGTTGTGTGGATGTTAATGTGGAAATTCTAAGCTTTTTATTTCTTAAATTGTATAGAATGAAAGTAGTCATTTTATATATACTAAAATTAAGGCTTTTGCTCCTGAATTATGCTGGCAGCCAGACAAATCCGATCAAGCTTTTTAGGATTAGAAAAAAATGAAAGAGTCTAGAAAAGGAAAGTCAACTGCTCTGGTTGGAAGTTGCATCTGTGAGGTTGTATCAATAGTGACATATATCTTGACAATTTTTTTGTGCTAAAGTTTTTCAATTCCAATATGACATTAGACTGAGATTCTTGATTTTGATTTGGAGGCAAATGATCAAGCCAAAAATTCAAACTTCTAGGGTCTTCTCTACTAATTTTCAAATTAAGAAATGCAGAGCCCTGGCTGGGTAGCTCATTTGGGTCAAGTATCATCTGGATCTGCTGAGATTATGAGTTTGCTTTCCAATCAGGGAAAATACAAGAAGCAAATAAGTGGAACAGCAAATCTCTCTCTCTCTCTCTTTCTCTCTCTCTCTCTCTCTCTCTCTCTCTCTCTCTCTCTCTCTCTCTCAAATTAATTCAAAATAAATAAAGAAATGCAAAAATAAGGACTTACATTAACATTGATATGTTTGTTTAGATGCTCTGAAATTTTCTTTTTACTACTAACTGCATTCATTTTGTTTATGTGTGTGTTTTTATGGTGGGTTTTATTGTTGTTTAAGATTTTTTAAATTGATTTCTAGAGAGAGAAGGAGAGAGAAACATGGATGTGAGAGTAAAACATCAATCAGCTGCTTCTTTCATGCCCCTGACCTCATAACCTGGGCATGTGCCCCAACCAGGAATTGAACCAGCAACCCTTCAGTGCATGAGACAATGCTCAAACAACTATGCCACACCAGCCAGGGCCATGTATGTTTTAGTAGGTGGCAAAGAATGTTTGTTTATTTCATTCTTTCTTTTTTTTCTTCACTTCCTCCCTCTCTTCCTTCCTTCTTTCCCTCTTTTTCTCCTTCCCCTTCTTCCTGAGATTTTTAGGTAGTTTTTTTTTTTTTTAATGTATTATGCTAAACTGATATGTTACACACACAAAAAAAACACTTCAGTTAAACTTAAAACAAGTCAGAGAACCCGCAAGTATAATATCAAGACTTCTCAACAACCAAAATCCAATCCTGAGGTATCAACTTTTCTTTTAATTTACATTTTTAAATTTTCTTTTCTTTTACTTTTTTCTATCATCATTTATCTCTTCTATATTCTCAGGCATCAACTTTTTTATTTATTTTTTCTTTATTAAGGTATTACACATGTGTTCTTATCCCCCCATTGCCCCCTATGCCCTCCTCCCCCTCATGCCTTCACCCCCCTGGTATCTTTGTCCATTAGCTAGGCTTATATGCATGCATACAAGTCCTTTGGTTGATCTCTCCCCCTTATCCCTACCCTCTCCTGCCTTCCCTCTGAGGTTTGATGGTTTGATCCATGCTTCTCTGTCTCTGGATCTGTTTTTGTTCATCAGTTTATGTTGTTCATTATATTCCACAAATGAGTGAGATCATGTGATATATATCTCTCACTGGTTTATTTCACTTAGCATGATGCTCTCCAGTTCCATCCATGCTGTTGCAAATGGTAAGAATTCTTTCTTTTTTACCTCAGTGTAGTATTCCATTGTATAGATGTACCACTGTTTTTTAATCCACTCATCTGCTGATGGGCACAGGCTGTTTCCAAATCTTAACTATTGTAAATTCCGCTGCTATGAACATAGGAATGCATATATCCTTTCTGATTGGTGTTTCTAGTTTCTTGGGATATATTCCTAGAAGTGGGGTCACTGGGTCAAATAGGAGTTCCATTTTTAGTTTTTTGAGGAAACTCCATACTGTTCTCCACTGTGGCTGCACCAGTCTACATTCACACCAGCAGTGAAGGAGGGTTCCTTTTTTTCCACATCCTTGCCAGTACTTGTGGTTTGTTGATTTGTTGATGATAGCCATTCTGACAGGTGTGAGATGGTATCTCACTGTTGTTTTGATTTGCATCCCTCGGATGATTAGTGACTTGAGCAGGTTTTTATGTCTCTTGGCCTTCCTTCTATCCTCTTTTGAAAATTATCAATTTTAAGTTCATTGCCCATTTTTTGATTGGGCTGTTTATCTTCCTTTTGTTAAGTTGTATGAGTTCCCTGTAAATGTTAGATATTAAACACTTATCGGTGATAACATTAGCAAATATGTCCTCCCATGCAGTGGGCTTTCTTGTTTTGTTGGTGGATTCTTTTGCTGAATAGAAGCTTTTTATTTTGATGTAGTCCCATTTATTTATTTTCTTGTTAGTTTCCATTGATCTAGGAACTGTATCGGTGAAAAAATTGCTTCAGTATATGTCTGAGATTTTGCTGCCTGTGGATTCCTCTAATATTTTTATGGTTTTCAGGGATCAACTTTTAATGTAACAGATTCTGGCAATTTTCCTTTTGTTGTCTTTATAGGTCATCTAAACTCGTGGTTATTTTTCATGTAAACTTCTCATATTGTGAAAGAAGAAAAAGAAGAGGAGAGGAGCAGGAAGAAGAAGAGAAATTATTTTAGAAATCCGAAAAGAAATGTCAATTGCTACATATAACTTGTATGTAAGTACATGGAAGCATCATGTTAGCACTGGAAAGGATAAAGATGAATGATTCTTCATTTTTCTTTAAGTCCCCCCTGCCCAATACATTGTCATATCAAAGATGTTTTCTTTCCCTACCTGATTTGGCTTAATGGATAGAGCGTTGGCCTACGGACTTACAGGTCCCAGGTTTGATTCCAGTCAAGGGCACATGCCTGGGTTGCAGGCTTAATCCCCAGGGTGGGGCATGTAGGAGGCAGCTGATCAATGATTCTCTCTCATCAATGATGATTCTCTCTCTCTCCCTTTCCCTTCCTCTCTGAAATCAATTTTTAAAAAAGTTATCCCTTAAAAGTACAAAAACAAACAAAGATGTTTTTTCTCTCTCTCTCCTGAAGCTATTATAAGTGTGGAACGATTAATATAAATTTGGCAAAATAGAACTTCAAATAGTACAATAATTTTTCTTAATGAAGTTTTTAAGTAAATCAACCATGCATAAATATTTTGTATTCTTTTGAAAGGAAAAGTATATATCAATGTCTATTTAGGAAATTACAATGCATAGTGAAAAATTTAGTCAACTATTTTGGTATATTTTCTACAATATTAGATTTTTCTCTGTTCCTCTATCTGGTGACTATATCAGGTATATTTGAGTGCTGATAGATACATTTCATGATTACAGGACTTAATATACTAGAGAAACCAAGAGTTGTGCTATTTGTGTTGAGTATTGTTGACAATTGATGAAAGAGCACAATTGGCTACCTCTGTAGTAGGTCTGAGGCATTCCTTCAAGTTCTACAAAGATGAAAAGACTAAATCCCTGCCATCCTGGAATTTTGTGCTAGGTCTTAGGAAGAAGTAGAGATTGGGATTAAAAAATACAATAAAATTTGAGATTTGGGCCCAGCTCCTCAGAAAAGAGAAATTAGCATGCACACAAATGTCTCTTCAGAATAAACTCTGGTAAAGGTATGAACAAGTAACTAGGAAAATATGGAATAGCCTGGAGAAGCTTGTTGGAGAAAATAAGACTTGAAGAATGGCTAGGATTCTGATAGACACACATGGGACCGTATTCCAGGTGGAAACAGAGATAGAGAAGTGAAATTGTATAGTGAAACTCAGAGCTCTGGTGTGGGGCTTTGCTGGGACAGGTGACTTTCCTCTAACTGCACCTCCACTTCTGGCTCCTCAAAACCGTGGGTGGGCAGTATGAAGTTTTTCCATTTCTCAGTGACCAGATTGTGAATATTTCCAAATAGGCTTTATATTATTAATGTTACTGTGGTTCTTCATTTTGAAATAAAAATTCTGAATGTAAAAAAAGAAATTGTATAGTGTACCATCGAAAATTATTTAATGGACTTAAAAGGAAGTTTCTGGAATAACACAAAATGGGGCCTAACATTGTCTATTTTAATAGGCAATCCAATAATTTTACTCACTCAGGAAATACTGTCATCATAAGTGCCATGAGAATATTTTACTAGTAATAAAAAATCTTCTTTTAAAGATAGTTAAAGTTCAATAAAGAGAAAAGTAAGTGTGAGAAATGTAGTGTTTCTCATACTAGATTATTCCTGGATCTGGGTACCTCTGTGTTTCTCAGTATCTTCATCTAGAAATCTATTTCTCATATTTATTAAATAACATTTCAATTATTAAAATGAAGACTCTTGTGGAAAATTAGTCATTCTTTTTCAAAGATAACTCATGGGTCACTTTTTTTTTTCTTTTTTCTTCTTTTTATTCATGAGTCACTTCTTATGTGTCACTTGCTCCAGGGGTCCATTATAGAGTTACAAATAATGACTGCATCTTTAAAATGTACTTTTAAGTGAATAGAAAATGTCAATTTTAAATTTTGCTATTCATTCTACATTTATGTTTATGCAAGTGAATGAAAATCTAGAAATATATTTAAAAGCCCATAGAGATATTCTGAAATCAGAAATTATCAGCCAATTGTATGAACAACCTCAGAATTTCTTATTAAAAAAGACATAAAAGGCAAATAATCAGGGAATAAAGGCACACTGTGTAAATTCTAGCAGCATCAGAGTCATCCTGTAATAATCAAAATAGTAAACTCATACAAAAGTATTTTTTTCTTAAATTTTTTTCCAAATATATTTTATTGATTTTGTACAGAGAGGAAGGGAGCTTGTGTGTAATTATCTCTCTCCCTTCCTCTCTGTACAAAATCAATAAAATATATTTGGAAACATAGATGAAAAAGAGTTAAAAACATAGATGAAATATATTTGGAATAAAATATATTTGGAAACATAGATGAAAAAGAGTTAGAAACATAGATGAAAAAGAAACATCTATCAGCTGCCTCCTGCACACTTTCTACTGGGTATGTGCCTGCATCCAAGGTACATGCCCTTGACCAGAATTGAACATGGGACCCTTGAGTCCTCAGGCCGATGCTCTATCCATTGAGCCAAACTAGTTAGGACTCGTACAAAAGTTTTTGATGATGTAGAGCACAAGAATCCAGTGATAGAGTGTTTGTTCTAAGTGTCAATTTTTCTAATATGAAACTTCAAGTCAAGTGGAAACTAAATCCTAACTCTAAAGCTCAGAAATACAGGCCCAAGGACTATTTTACAGGGGAAATGGGTTGAAATGTATTGAACATCAAATTAGAGGGAAATATGAGCAAATAATGTGGATGGATGGGAGTGTTTGCAAGGGTAAAAGAAACACTCCTTCTTATCTGTGGCTGGTTAAGCATGTTGGATAAAGCACTGGTTAGCTGTCTGGAACCATATCTTTAATTTCAGTTTGCTCTATTACATAGTCTCAAACTATAGCCCTGACCTAATAGAAGTCTTTCAATTATAGGTTCTTTCCAGTAAATAAATAAAACTTTTGAGTGCTCATGGAGATATTGTAGGTGTTATTGAAAGAGAAAGGTGTTAAAATTAAAAGGAAAAGATGTCATGCCTTCTGCTCTCAAAGATAAGAACAATATTCATATTTAAGGCTCCACCCAAAGCAAATTATTGACATTGCTTTCAGCACCCACTTAAGGACAACTCATTTTTAAAGCTTTTCTTTTATAACTCTTGTAGCTGTATATTAGATATCCCCAGCACCAGTGAGTATGGCACTGCAAACAATACAACCGTTTATAGAAGCAGAAGTGAAAGTGATATGTAGAATAAAAAGAGAAAGTGCTCTGTATCACTTCCCCAGAAGTATACGTATATCCTTCCAGATCTTACATAAAAAGAAAGATGTTTAGAAGGATGAAAAGATAGATAGATAGATAGATAGATAGATAGATAGATACCCTGTTTCCTCGAAAATAAGACAGTGTCTTGCCGAGACCGGTTTGGCTCAATGGATAGAGCGTTGGCTTGGGGACTGGGGGGTCCCGGGTTCGATTCCGGTCAAGGGCATGTACCTTGGTTGCAGGCATGTCCCCAGTGGTGGGTGTGCAAGAGGCAGCTGATCGATGGCTCTCTCTCATCGATGTTTCTAACTCTATCTCTCTCCATTCCTCTCTGTACAAAATCAATAAAATATATTTAAAAAAAAAAAAAAGAAAAGAAAATAAGACAGTGTCTTAAATTCATTTTTTCTCCCAAAGTTGTGCTAGGTCTTATTTTCAGGGGATGTCTTATCTTTCCATGAGCTAGGTCTTATTTTCGAAGGATGTCTTATTTTCAGGGAAACATGGTAGATGATAAAATGTATATTAGTTAAGAACATAGACTCTGAGCCTGGCCAGTGTGGCCCATTGGTTGAGCGTCGACCTATGAACCAGGAGGTCACAGTTCAATTCCTCTTCTGTAGGCTCAGTCTCCCCCATGAAAGGTTCAATTCTGGACAAGGGCATGTACCTTGGTTTCAGGCACATCCCCAGTAGGAGGTGTGCAGGAGGCAGCTGGCCGATGTTTCTCTCTCATTGATGTTTCTAACTCTCTATCCCTCACCCTTACTCTCTGTAAAAAATCAATAAAAGTATATATATATTTTTTAAAAAGAAATAAAGAATTAGGCAACTACATGTTTATGTGCATCCAAAGGGGACATAGGTCAAGAAATACAAAAAAAATATACTAAAAGATGAAATAAAATAGTAAGCCTGGCACTGTCCTATGTATTAAAGAGAATATTAAAATCATGACACCAATCTTAGATGCTTAAATGGTTTGAAGTCAGGATATATCATACATGGTGGTAGAAGGGGGAATAAGGAATTAACTCTGATCTGGCTCTGTTAAGACTGATATTTATGCTCTCCTATACCTACACTCTCTAACTCTGCCACATTCTATTAAGTAGTATTAAGATAATAAAAATTTCACAAACTACATATATATATATATATATATATATATATATATATATATAAAGTCAAATTGAATTGACTTTAAGTTAATGTGTCTCAGGACGTATGATTCTTTTATATTCAGTGACACTTCAGCCAAATATAGTCCTCTCTCTTTCAGACAAGAGACTACTGTACAATGGCTTCAAAATGGGCAGGACTCATTGTGGGAATAGCTTTTCAATAACCCGTGTTTCTAATTCCAGCATAATTTGGGATCCAAGAACAGAAGGGGGAAATTTAATATTGTAATGTATTTGTTGTTGTGCTTGTCTTGCTATGCTGCCAACATTGGGAAAGAGTTTTATTGTCAGCTAGATTATTTAGTGACTTTGGGACTGGGGCAAATGACTTCCCAAGCTGAAATGTCCTCCTACATGAAACAGAGTTATTGGGAAATGAGCATATTCAGCTTGTTGATATTTATCTGAATGTTAGGAAAAGCATAGGTGATGCAAGTTGTAATGTTTTCAAAATGTTATTGATTGATTAATTTGAGAGAGAGAGAGAGAGAGAGAGAGAGAGAGAGAGAGAGAGAGAGAGAGATAGCAATTTGTTGTCGCATCCACTCATCTATCACTGAGTGATTCCTATATGTGCCCTGACCGGGGATTGAACTCGTAACCCTGCTGCAACCAGATGATGCTCCAATCAACTGACAGCCAGAGCACAAATTGTAAAACTTTACTGCCCTGGGAGAAATACTAAGATTTAGAAACGTCCAGGACATAGTGTAACTTAAAAGCAAAGGATGGGGGGGGAGGGTGGAATCACCATGGCCTTTTCCAGATATATTGATATTTCTTAGATAGCACCTAAGCCCACTTACTTATCAGACATTTGTTTACCTTCTGCCTCTGTTTCTGAGTCATGGTAACATCTAAGAAGCTTACAAAAATACTTACCAAAATCGGTGGGACATAATGCGACACTTTAGATCCCAATGACAGCTACCTCTAACTATGAGTGACACAAAATAAATTATGTTTGAACTGGATTTTTCAGCTGCGGATCTTTATTCTGCCACCCAGACGGCCCTATAAAGTTGCACTTGTGGCCTTAATCCCACTTGGATGTGTGCCCCGCTGCCTCTACTCTCCATCATTCGGGTGCTTTCGTCTTCTTGAATCAGTGAACAATCTTTGTTTCTGTACCTTATTAGGCCAAAGACCATAACAGCCAGTGATGGCATCGGCAAGCCCTGCGGGCAAGGATTCTCCGCAGACCCGGCCAACCTCCAACAAACCCCTTTTTATGCTCCTGTTTCTAGGAAGAATTATGATGGCGGTGCCCTGCTGTTGATCAGTCAGATCTGTGGTAGGCCCAGAGATAAGTCCTGTAAGTGTGGTGTACTGTAAAACAGCGGCTCCCATTCATTAGGAGCTTGTGTGTAATAAACCACCAAAAGGGGGGTGGGGGCGGGGGGAGAGCAGGGAGGCAGCTGCAGTGTGCGAGGGCAAACAAGGCATCTCATTCTTGGGAGCCAAAACTTTTGTAATTTGCTCTTGGGCAGCCTGCTCGTGCTGACATTCTTCCTGATAAACAGAGCGGTGGCCTATCTATATTTATCGCTGGACTACTAAACCCAGGAGATGGTAATGGGTAACTATGTATCTACTTATCACAACAGCTTTGTTATGAAGGAAGAGGTGAAAGACACTAGCAAAGGGCTGGCAAACAGAATTGCTGGGTTAAAAATGCTGTTTTTCCTCTGCCAGCGGTTAACCTGACAATAATTGATGCTAGCCACTGCCGTACAGTATATACTGGCTGTATAAGGACGGCACTTCCAAAGATACCAGCTAACATTCACATGGTGTCTCTTTTGTAGTATATTTTCTAGCCATAAAAGTGTTCATTGAATAGAAAGGTATGGGGTGGGGGAAATGCTTGTCTTTTTTAAAATTAAAAGTAGGAACAAGCCGAAACCGGTTTGGCTCAATGGATAGAGCGTCGGCCTGAGGACTGAAGGGTCCCGGGTTTGATTCCGGTCAAGGGCATGTACCTTGGTGGCAGGAACATCCTCAGCGGGGGGTGTGCAGGAGGCAGCTGATCGATGTTTCTCTCTCATCAACGTTTCTAACTCTCTATCCCTCTCAATTCCTCTCTGTGTAAAATCAATAAAATAAAATAAAATATTAAAAAATGTCTCTCTTTAAAATAAAAAATAAAAAAGTAGGAACGAAATCTCATTGTTTGGCTATCAGGTATGTAAGAAACACTACTTTGCAACTAGTACTACAGGTTATGCATCTTCCCAAATCCAAATGTGGAAGGCAATTTAATCATGAAAAGAAGACCATATATCTGTGTTGGAGGGTTGGGGGGAATCTCAATAAACCCTTTTAAGTCAGGATGGGTAAACCTAATAAAAGAGAAACACTTGAATTTCTCAGGACTATGTAATGAGATGAAAAAAAAAATGTTGCAATTTCTGTAATAAACTCTTTCTCTTTACACCCAAAGCAGGTGCGTGGCATTGTGATCCCAACACCCTACTCGCTCTTCATCAGCCCCCTGCTGCTCTTCCCAGTGGGAATGGAATACTGGACATTCTAGGCATTTTTCCTTCCCCTCTCAGGGTCAGGAGAGGGGCTGTGGCAGTGCGGAAGGCCTGCCAGTTGTTTTGGAATTCCTGCAGGTGTTTAAAAAGCGAAGGGTTCTTTAGGGAGGCACATCTGCATTTGTCATGTGCCACTGGTGCTAAAGCCTGTGGTGTTTTTGTTTGCCGGTTTGACAGATTGCATGTAATGGCCGGGGCCCGGGAGCGGCTGCTCCCAGCCAAGTCACTCTGATCGCTGGAGTTCTCCAGAAATCAGCTGGCCTGAATTCCCCCTGATTTTTCTCCGCCCTTCAAAGGAGAAGGCGCTGTTCTAATGTTCCTTTCGGCTTTCCCAATCTTTTCCTTTTTGTTGCATTGTTTTAAACTCTGAGTTAAGACGGAACAGGAACTTTGATAGGTTCATGACATCTACAAAGAGTTTTCAAAACCAACCAGCCCTTCAAATGTACTTAGAAGTGGCTAAAGAGATTGATGGCACTAGCATAAATATTGGGATATCATAAAATTCAAAACTGGGGAACCGATCTGTGTCAGCGATGAATGGGGGAACAAGACTAGAGGCAAAAACTGCAACATTACCACTTTTTCATACTTTTAAACACTTAAAGTAAAACTCTCGTTTTAAGTTATTTTTGAAATCTCTTTTTTTTTCTTTTTCATCTCAGAATTTATATGTAAGCTTGTATCTTATCAACCCTGTTACCACAAGTAAATATGTGTGAAAGCAAATCTTAGTATGGTGTCTTTTGTTGACAAAATGAAATCGGAAATCTTTATTAATGTTCTCCATAAATAGGGAGCTTCTCATGGAAGGGTTCAAAGCTCATGTTTCTAGTATTAACTTTATTGTCCATGTAACTTTCTGAATTTTATGGCACTGTGATAGGCCCCATCCTGTCCCCACATAACAAAGGAATATCATGTGTTAATTAAGCAAATGCAAAATGTCGGACACATGTTCATTAATAGCATTCACTTCACATCAACCCAAACACAAGTACTCCACTGACACACAGGTCTCCTGGCCACGCACCTTCCCTCACCTACATGTTGCCTCCGCACTGGAAGGGGCCATTCCTTTCCACAAAGCATCTCGGTCTGGGTGTCTTATTTGTCAGCATATTATCAGCTCCACAGGTCCATCTGCATCACCAGGTTTCCATGGAGCCCTGCGCTGGAGAAAGAGGAAAGGCAAAACAAAACTCCCTTCAGGCCCAGGAGTGGTCCTTCGGCACTGGCCACGGGAGCCCAGGAGCAGCTCTGCTGTGGTGTGGGTGAGAGAACGTTAAAAGCAAAAGGCCACTTCCTAACTGCACAGTGGAAAAATGGCTGTTGTGTTTCCCTCTTCTAGTGACAAGTTATGTTCTAGATATTTAAGTTTTTAATAACATTTACTCGTTTTGAATGTGTTGATGTTTTTAGAGAGGGGGGCGGGGGAAAGAAACTTGGATTTGTTGTTCCATTTATTCATGCCCTCATCCGTTGATTCTTGAATGTGCCCTGACTAGGGATCGAACCCACAACCTTCGTACTGGAACAACGCTCTAAGCAACTGAACTACTTGGCTGGGGCCCTCGTTTATTAATAATTTGTAAAAACCTTCTTAAATAACAATTCCTTCATGTTCCCTCAGTAGGACTTAAATGTACTCAGGTCTTTACTGTTTGTAGTTAATTTGCCAGATTTAGAAAGTAAAAGAAAGCATAAACAGGATGACCAGTTAAAGTTGAATTTTGGATAAACAACAACATTTTTAGTGTAATGTTGCATGGGATATACTTACACTAAAAAAAAAAAAATCTCTATTGTTCATCTGGTATTCAACTTTGTGTGTCCTATTTTATCGGGCAACTCTATTGGTAGCAGAGGTTGATTAATGGCCAATTCATGATCAGAAGCCCCATGGTCTGAAGGGATTAATCTTTTTTATTGTTTTATTTTCCTAGGGTGGGTTCACAAAGATTATCTAGTTAATGATAGTAACTATGATGATTGAGCACCTGTCCAAATACACAGCCACTGGAGTAGACAGAGGATGCTATCCCCATTTTGCAAATGAGAAAACTGAGGCCCAGAAACAATGAACAATTCTTCCTGAGTTAGACAGATCACAAGAGCATGAGCTGGGGTGAGAAACCAGGTCTACAGAGTCCAGAGTTGGGGCCCTTCCTCTTAGCTGCACTGGCTTGTGAAACATGAAGGGTCATTAACATCACAAGTGCTGTAATCCGCTGATTGCAGCTCATATAAAACAGTGTCCTATTGCCAGTCACCTTTGAGTGTGTATGGGTACTCCTTTTCTTGCCAGCCCCAAGGGCCATGTCAGTGTCTCCCACTGTTTGGTCTCCTCCCTTCGACAAGCCATCACATAGGTTACAATATCACTTTACAGTAATGTCACATTATTATAGAAGATTACCCGAAGTTTGTCTTTGGACTGAACCAAGTGTGCTTTCATTATTATTCAGCTGTGAAGCATGTTGTCACAATAGCCCTCAGCTGCTACACAACCCCTGACTCCATTTTTTTTTCACTCTGCATAATGTGCGTTGCGCTTCCACAGTTTTATTTGCTTTGCTAGTGTGAACCACCACTCACCAAACTCCAACAGCAGCATTTCCTTGCCGGTACACCAAAATAAAAACAACTATGGCTTCCATGGCTTACCCTTCCTTGCTTTCGGTCACGGCCACAAAGTACTGAATTCTGGGCTCTTCTCTCTCTGGAGAGACTTCAACCCCTGGTTTACCTTTGCCTGCGGCGCCCTGTCTGATGGAAATACTATTCCACAATGGCTCCTCCCCCTGGTCCTTCTATGGTTCTTTGATATTACTTAGAAGGTGATTACACAGCTTAATTCATTTCTTTGAATGCACAGGTTTCATGGTCATTAAAACAATCACAGACTCATCAGCTCTCCCCAGGCTTAAATAAGATCAATACAAACCAGCACAGGCGGCTTCTCCTCTCCTCTGCTCACCAGATTTCTCGTTTCCTTCTGTCTGTCATCCCCCTTTCTCCCTCTACTTCTCTAATTCCTTCCCCTCTTTCCCACCCTCAAACATGGTACGGAAAAAGAGCACAGTCATTTTTTAATTTTTTTTTACAGTTCTTTCTGTTATGATTCCTAAGATTTACTCTGCCGTTTTCCCAGACTTAGAGAAGTGTTTGCCTTTATACAAACTGTCAGAGGCAGCTGTAGCAAGTTTGGTGTTTACTAGAGGGGAGGAGAAAAAAAAAAAGAAGAAAAAAAAGAAAAGCCTGCTGGCCCAGCCTCCAAAACCAGTTCAGCGGCGAAACGGTTAATAAGACGAGTAAAGGCTATTTTTAAAGTCTGGCTCCCCTCTCTGAGGCACTCCTGAAAATTCACCCCTGTACTGCAGAAATCCTAAATTGCAGCGCCCTGCACCCCACTGGAAGTCTTCAGTCTGCTGTAAGTAAGCCTCAGCATGGGCAAGATTGGGGGTGAACAGCTGGAGGAGGGGCTCAAGCCCTGCGCCTTTGTGATGGAGGGGCGAAACACCGGGGTCCTGTGGAGAAGGAACACAGAAGCCCTCAAGGCGCGGAGAAATAGACCCAGACAAAAGCCCGTTACATGGTTGCAAATCACCCCACTGCTGTTATTTTATTTACCGCGGTCTGCAGGAGGATTGTTTGCTCTCTGCAAAATTTCTAAGCTTCCCGGGCCTTTTCTCCTCCACAACAGCGGTCACTTATACCACAGTGCCACACAGGGACAGCCCTCACCTTCAGCTTCCTTAGGGGAAGGGGAGAAAACACACAAACCTGCTTAGTCAGGATGCAACAGACAGGAAGGACATCGGTGAATTTCCAGGCACAAAAAGATGGAAGTACTGTGTGTTTTAAATATGACTCCAATGGGTCCACGCCCATTTGTTCCATATTTTTCTGGCTTTATTATTATTATTGTTGTTGTTGTTGTTGTTGTTATTGTTGTTGTTTTTACAGATGACACCTGCCTACATGCTTTGGGGCCTGGATTTGTTTAGATGTGGGAAGGAAAGAAAGAGCCACACAAGTTTTGTACTGAATCCATTGGAGACATATAAATAAATAAATAAACATCCTTCCTCAGTCACATAATCCCCTCCCCCCCCCCCCCCCCCCAGTTTCAAAACTGATGGATATGTCCCCCTATCACTATGGCAAGACGTATGCTGTGAGTTGGAGGGTTTTTAGTCGGAGGGGTAAAAGGGGGGGGGGGGGGAAGGCTCATAGAAACAGCTCTTTTAAACCCTGAAGGGAAGGAACTGCCTGCAAGTCTCTCTGGTACAAGTTTCTCCTGGTGTTTGTGCAAGAGGGACCCTTGCCTCGCTGCGAGGAAGGGAGAGAGGCCTGTGGAGGGAAAAGCAGCTCCCTCCTCCGAAGACAGCCTTGTGGCTCAGGTTGGTAACCGTCTCTCCACCCTGAGCAGGCGCTGCAGCTCCGCCTTGGGGGGCTGAGGAGGGAGCTGAGGAGGGAGCGCCCCTGTATCCAGGGCGGCGCAAGGCTCTCCTGGTCCCCGCGAGGAAGCTGAAAGGGCAGCTCGCAACGAGTGTGCTCCCTGTAAGAAAACACTAAAGAGTGAAATTTTCTAGGACAAATCCGCGGGAGGTAGGCGCAAGGTGTTTGCGCGGGCCATTAGCACCCAAACCAGGCTTCAGGAAATAGTTCTGGTCCCCTCCGATGGAGAATATATAATGAGCTGAAGAGCTTGATTGTCAATGGATGATTGACCCCGGACAATAGCCCCCACAGAACCGGGTAAAGAGTTTACAAATGGTAACAGGAGAGGCAGTGAGCTTCCCCCCCTCCCCCCTCCGAGCTTACTTCGGTCCCCTCCTGAGACCCCGTCCCTTCTCTGCAACCCCTCTCCTTTCATCACTTCCACAAAATGCATACATACTTGAAAAACTGAACTTAGTCCTTAAGAAAAAAAAAAAAAAGAAAAAAGATTCTGTCAAAGAAGCATAAGGAAGGTGCAAGGGGGGAAAAAAAAAAAAGAGGAAGTAAAACGTCCCGTAGGCACCTAGGCCTTACTCCTGGGATGTTTCAGGCTGAAACTTTCGTGTGTGTTTAGGTTTCCTGGCAGAGGTTCATTGTGGAGTCATCTCCTCACGGGAGTTTCTCGTGCTGGTAACAAGCAACGATGAAACCCTTACCCGTTTTTTGTCAGTCGTCTGGAGAAGGCTGACAACACCGAGAACCCGAGATGACCAGATTAAAAAAATAGTTCGACATTGCTCAATTGACAACTTTACGTGATTTTGTTGATTTAAGAAAGGCTCGGTACCTGGAGGCACTACGGTTGGCTACCCTGCAAGCATTATCATTTCTAGGAAGCTATTATCTTATGTGCCATAGTAACTCTGGTAACCAAATGAAGAATCAAAATTAACATTCACCTGCTGAGCCTCTTGTAAGATGAGTGTTGCTGTGTCATAATCTAAAATGTTTGCATGGTTCGTATTCTGCTCACATACAGGGAAGGCCCTCTCACACTGCACCCCACCCACCCCCAATTGCCTTGGGTACACATTTAAAACTAAAAGGAACTTATATACTATTTTACAGAATAGAAAATAGCTTCAGAAAGTTCAAATAATCGTCTAATGCCACTAGTGTCAGAGTTTGGACCAAAACCAAGATTTCCTAATTTTCTCATTTTGGCTGTTCCTCTCCCCCCCTCCCTTATCCCACAGTGCATTAGACCGTCTTCTTATGCGGTTAATAATATATGAGAGCTGCCTCAGAATGCCAGTTTCTACTGAGGCATGCTCTCTGTCATTAAGTGCTCCAGCAAACTGTTAATTAAGATTGTTTTGAGCTGTTTACCAATTTAGGTGATGTCAGATACTTCTCTTGGATTCTGTCAGCCTCTTGGGATGGCAGGACATTCTGTTGATTCTGTTGCCTGTGGCTTGACCATCTGTTCTGAATCAGGATTGTGCTGCCATTTGGAAATCCATAATCTGACACCGTTACCAGAATTGTACGTTTAAAATGCATTAAGTTCTTTGTGGGTCACCAGCCCTTCCTAAGCTCCCCTTCATTTTATAGGCTGTCCACAGAGAGCACTTAATTTGGGAATTGAAAGGTACAGGTTGAAAGACGGAAGCAGTCCCACTCCTGTTTTCTCCCCCCAGGCGGTATAGAAGCTGTTTTGTTACAACGATGTGAGATGGAAAATAAAACACTGGAAAGTGCAGTGTGAGGACTAGCCATGGAACAGTCGAGAAGGGTTGGGAGTAGGAATGAAATCATAGGGTTTTCTAGTCATCCTTACCTAGTTTCCCTCAGGGCACATCCAGGAAATGATTGACACGACTCAGTGTACATAGGACTACAGAAGACCTTGTGGGAAGACATATTCTGTCCTAAGATAAATATTTACTTAAAAAAAAAAAGTGTTTGTCATGCTTTGCACTTTCCAGAGTTACTTTTTATTTTTTTATTTTATTGTTTAAAGTATTACAAATAGTAGTGAATTTATCTCCATTTTTTTCCCCATTGACCTCCCCTGGCCTCTCCTACAGAGTTGATTTTTAGTACCGTAATGTCCCTACTATCCTTTAGGCTATATGTCCCTACAGGCTCATTTTATTTATTTTTTAATATTGAGTTAGTCAACAAAAACTACGCAGAGCAGTACTCAGTAAGTACTCTGTCAATGTTTGCCATCACTACTCATTCGTTTATGTGTCATTCATTGAGTGCCGGTTCTAGCTATTGGAGGCGTGCTAAAGGTGAGGGTCATGGGTCCTGCCCACAGGGAGTTTATAGTCACCTGAAGGAAACAGATAAGTAAACTGGTCATTACAGAGAGATAACTATAAATGTACGTAGATGATGTTGTGGGAATAGTGAGGAGGGTAAACAGATCTCCTGGGCCCACTCTAATCTACTAAATCCCAACCACGTGAGGTGATGTGGCCTAGAAATCTGTATTTTCCAGAAGCTCCTCAGGCAATTCCAAAGTGGCCCCCATGGTGTTTGTCTAATCTGGTCTGGGAGAAATTTCTGGGAAATGTATATTGAAGTTGGAAGTGGGAAGAAGGAAGGGTATCCTAGGTTAAGAGAAAATTGAAGAAAGGTGTGATAGAGCCTGTCCTGTTTGGAGAGGGGCTGACAGATGGCTCTGGTTGGAGTAAAGGCCCTGTGGAAAAGGGTTATCCTACAGGGGGAGTGACCATGTGTACCATTACGCAAACCAGAACACTTCTGAGAGTAAAAGGCAGTGCTCTAAACCAAGATGCAGGGGAACAGGTATCTTCCATGGGAGATGATGCTAGGGGCCTGCAGAGCTCTGAAGAGATGCCGAGATCCTTCAGCGTGGAGCTGTTACTTAACCTCTTCAAGTCTGTTTCCTCATCTGTAAAATGGTTACAGTACAGCCAGCCTCAGGGCTTGAATAAGGCTTACATAAAAGACATTCGTGAAGCTCTTTGTCAGTAGATTGCAGATGTGCAATACACGCTAGACTTCCTTTCTCTTGCAAAAAATGTTGTTGGAGTGTTAGAGTTAGGAGAACAAGGTTAAGGTTGAGATATGAGGATTCCCTCACCCTCTCTCCTCAAGGAGCCCACACTCTTCCAACTGTAGGACTCAGAAGATAGGAATGAGGTAAAGACCACGTCATGTGAAGCCTTGTAAAGCCATGCTATAGAGTTAGGACTGGCCTGATCAAAAAGATTTGAGGTCTTCTTTCTGTTTCTTCTGCTCACCAAGCTTGTTGCTACCCCAGGGCCTTTGCACTTCCTGATTCCTCTGCTTGAAACATTTGAATCTTAGATGGTCACTTGACTCACTCTCTCACTGCCTTCAGTGCTAGTCCTTCAAGAAGGCAATCTTTATCTGAATTAATTAAAATACTATCTCCCCAACTACTAGTCACTCTTCAACCTCCTAACCCCAAATCTTGATTGGATTTTTTGGTCAACACTTACAAATAACTTGGTATTATATTACAGTAGAGGTCTGGTGCACTAAATTCGTGCACAGGGGCAGGAGGATGTCCCTCAGCCCAGCCTGCGCCCTCTCCAATCTGGGACCCCTCAAGGGATATCTGACAATCCGACATCCCTCTCACAATCCAGGACTGCTGGCTCCCAACTGCTCGCCTGCCTAATCATCCCCTAACCACTCCCATGCCAGACTGATTGATGTCTAACTGCTCCCCTGCCAGCCTGTTTGCCCCAACTTCCCTCCTCTGCTGGCCTGGTCACCCCTAACTACCCTCCCCTGAAGGCTTGATCACCCCCAACTGCCTTTCCTTACAGCCTGGTCCCTTTCAACTGCCCTCCTTTGCAGGCCTGGTGACTCCCAACTGCCTTCTCCTGCTGGCCATCTTGTGGTGGCCATCTTGTATCCACATGGGGGCAAGATCTTTGACCACATGGGGGTAGCCATATTGTGTGTTGGAGTGATGGTCAACCTGCATATTACTCTTTTATTAGATAGGATATAGGCCTGGTTCACGGGTGGGGGCCAACTGGTTTGTCCTGAAGGGTGTCCCGGATCAGGGTGGGGGCTCCCTTGGGGTGTGGGGCAGCCTGGGTGAGGGGCCTGTGGTGGTTTGAAGGCCTGCCATGCCCCCTGGCAACCCAAGCAGAGGCCCTGGTATCTGAAATTTATTTACCTTCTACAATTGAAACTTTGTAGCTTGGAGCAGAGCCAAGCCTCCTGTGCACTCCATGGCTGGCAGCCATTTCTGTTTGGATTTGTTTACCTTCTATAATTGAAACTTTGTAGCCTTGAGTGGAAGCCTAGGGGGGCAAGAGCAGGCGGAAAGCTTGGCTTCTTCCATTGCCTGGGAAACCCAAGCCTCCCTCCTGCTCTTTGTGGCTGTAGCCATCTTGGTTGGGTTTATTTGCATACTCGCTCTGATTGGCTGGTGAGTGCGGCTGGTGGTCATGGCTTGTGGATGTGGTGGTGTGATGGTTAATTTGCATATTACTCTTTTATTAGGTATGATATTTAATTATTGTCAATCTCTGCTAGAATGTAAGCTCCATAAAGACAGGGGCAACCCTAA